>NC_041384.1:535818401-535964772 GCF_002162155.2 Triticum dicoccoides | reverse complement strand
TGGCGCACCGCCGGCCGCGGTGGCGGGGGCGGCTGTTTGGCCGGTGGTGGCTGGCGGCTCAGGGGGGTGGAGGTTGAAGATGAACTACAGGCCCTTGATTTCATATCCAAGGGCTACAAAATCGACTGACCAGAGATGAATAAGTCAGTCGACTGACGTGTAGCCTCACCTCTAGTGCGTAAAGTTTCGACAGTAAAATTCATTTTCGACAGCAAAATTCAGTTTCGACAGCAAAATTCAGTTTCGAAAGCTAAGTTCAGTTTCGACAGTTAAATTCAGTTTTGACAGTTAAATTCAGAGATGAGCGGCCGATGTATTTTACATCTAGCACTTTGTGGTTATGTATTTTACGTCGTCTATTGGAGATGCTATTAGAATTCCACTCAGGTTAACATTGTATCTCTTGTCCTGCTTTAGCCTCGGCGTCGTACAACTCACCGGAGCTGCTTCAATGATGAAACCCTCCATCACAGCGGAGCAGTACCTCGGGCTCCATCTCCAAACGCCTAAGATCTTCTTCCCCTCCTCCGACAGCCAAGTCAGCCGGAGCATCCTCACCGGCCAACCCAATCATGTTGAGATTGACATGGCTTCGCCAAAGAGGTTGTACACTTGTTGCATCTCTTTTTACTCTACATGTTATATATATTATCCACTGACCACACGAAGTAACGAGAAATACGATTATTTTATCTTACTATATGACAAGCAGTGAGGTACCGGGCAACTTAGCTATCCATGATGGACTCTCTTGAACGCCATCATTATTTATCTCTGCGCGTTTGAGTTGTGCATTTGTCGATGACCCTGGGAGCTGAGCTAGTAGGGCAGTGGCCTGGGTCCAAAGTAATAGAAGTAGCACAAAAACATTTTTTAGTGTATGCTTTTCCTTGCTCAAGCCTGCCTACTAGAATCACTAGTGCTTGAAAGGAAAAGTGAATGAAAAACATAGGAATTGGAAAGTTTCCTATTGTTCTACTTTTCATGAATTTGGTGCAAAGGAAAACTGTAGGATTTGTTCCTTTAGTGTCTCCTTGAAAGAAAAACCATAGGAATTTTAATTTCCACTTGTCCTCCTTTTCAAATTCCTATTCATGAAGCACAAGACTAAGAGATAGTAGCATAATAGCATTATAACTGTACATTTTCTTGTGGTATAACTTAATCTCACCATGCTTCTTTGATCCTGTGTTCTTCCAATTCTTGTGAACCAAACACCCAGATTGGCAGAAATCATGTCTTTTTAAATTCTCTATTTTGCACATGCGTTCCAATCCTATTCCTGTCTATTTCGTATCTCTGCATTGTTAGAATCCTCAAATTCAAACAAGCCCTTACACAATTACTTCTGTTACAGATATGTGTCAAAGAAACCCGTGTGTGGTTTGTTCTACTCCTGCGGTGCTGTGTTCCACCCCAGCTCAACTGCTCCAATGACGGAAGGGTTCACCATAGCAAGGATCCGCTCTCCAGACTGTCTTTCGCTGCCTCAGATCTTCTTCCCCGCCGCCGGAAGACACGACAACTGCATTACCATCATCAACTGAGCAGATGACCTTGAGGACTACACGAGTCTGCAAGAGAGGTTGCACTCTTCCGTGTCTGCTTACGTTATGCATCGCTTAATATGATGACAGGCTACTTTAACGTCGTGTTCACCTATTAGACTCCGAGTGAGGCCCAAACTTATGCTGAAACTTGAGTTTTTAAATGGTTGTGGGGTACATATTGGGGCAGCAATCAGTACTATATGTCTACTATCTGGTTAATCTCGGGTGTCTACTATGAGTTTGATGTTGGGTGCAAACAAACATTAAAGGAGCCATTATCTGTATTTTTTAACTAAAGCTATTATCTGTCTGCTATCATTGGTTTTGGGTCTATCCATAGTTTGCTACCATCACTTTGGATTTGTGCATGCACTCCTTACATAATCTCACTATGTTTTATTCCTATGAATGTCAGTTATTGTACACAATGGAACTGAACATGTAGAGCAAAAGAGACGAGCCTTGTGTGGCAATAAAATTGCATGCAGACGTTAGTCCATGGTGGGCGCAAAGGCAGCCCCCCTCCACCCATTTCGGATCATAATCAAGAGGGAGATAACTGTTCTGAGGGGGATTCAGAAGTAGAAGACGACTCCTATTTACCCCATGAGGTCTTCGCTCTAACTTGGTATGCTGATGTTGGTAATATCATGCATATGGTGCCTTGCATTGCTTACTGTATACATCAAAGATGTCATCTACTTAGTTTAGACATGCTTTGTGTCAATGCCATCTGCTTAGTTTCTTTATCGTATATGTGAATCATGCAATGCCATCTTGTTTAGCGAGGCATCATATATGTGAATTTTGCAATGCCACCCTGGTTAGCCAGTCATCTTATATGTGAATTATATCATGACATCATTTTTTATTACGTGTTAAATTTTTCAACAATTTTAGTACATTCAATTACTCTTCTTGTGCATCAGCCATTCGGCACGGTCATGGAAAAATCTGGAGTGGAAACAAGGTCTTCAGAGTAGACAATGCTATCTGACGAAGCGCATGTCTTTCTGGTTACAGATAGCTCCTCAGAGGAGGATTCAGAGACAGATGACTAGTCCTATCCCCCCCCCGAGGTGCATGCTCTAAATTGGCAGGGTTATGTTGCTCATATCATGCGTATGGTATCTTGCATTGCTATGTCATTTGCTTAGTTTAGACATGCTTTATGTGAATGGCACCTGTTTAGTGTCTAATTACCATATATGTGAATTATGCAATGCCATCTTGTTGCAAGACATTATATATGTGAATTATGCAATGATATCTTGTTGCAAGGCATTATATATGTGAATTATGCAATGCCATGCTGTTTAGCCAAGTGTCATATATGTGAATTATATAATGTCGTCCCTTTTTTGCATTTTTCATTGCTTTTGTCGACAATGTTTGTATATGCAACTGCTCTTCCTGTGCATCAGCCATTTGAATTGGTGATGGAGAAATCTGGAGTGAAAACAAGGTCTTCAGAGCAGACAATGCTACCTGCTGAAGCAGATATCTTTCTGGTTACAAAGAGCTCTTCAGAGGAGGATTCAGAGGCAGATGACCAGTCCTATTATCCCCCTGAGGTGTATGCTCAAACTTGGCAGTGTTATATTACTCATATCATGCATATGTTGTATTGCAATGCTTAGTTTTTACATCATATACACGATATTGAATGCCATCTCCTTAGTAGACACATCATATATGCGATTGCCCTCTGCTCACTTCCTTAGTATATAAATCATATATTTGAATTATATCATGCCATGATGTTTACATAAACAACATGTATCTGAATTATGGCATGCCAACCCATTTTCTAAAGACATGATATAGTTATATCATCTCATCATGTTTACATAGTCATCATATTTTGAATTATGTCATTCTATCCCTGAATTATATCATGCCATCATGTTTCCATCGACGGCATGTTTGTGATTTATGGCATGCCAACCACTTTAATAGACACATCGTATAGTTATACCATGTCATCATGTTTACATAGTCATCATATTTTGAAGTATGTCATTCTATCCTGTTTAGTTAGCCATCATACATGTGAAATTGTGTCATGCTATCCTGTTTAATTAGCCATCATATATGTGAAATTATGTCCTGCAATTCTGTTTGGTTATACCACATAAATGTGAATTATTTCATGCCCTGTTTTCTTCCCTACTATCCATTGCACCTGTCTATCTTACAATGTCTGCACATTCAATTACTTTTCTTGTTTATTAGCCATTTCAATTGGAGGGGTGATGGCAGTATCTGTGGGAGTAAAAACACGGTCTTCAGAAAAGATCATGCTACCTGTCGATGGAGATAGAACCACGGTTGTACTTGCCCAAGAACCAGCCCCACCACACATAACCCAGACTCACGCAGATTGTACCCCTACCTAGTTGTACAGAGAACCAGCAACACCCCTTCTAACCCCAACCCCAGCAGATAGTAACCCAATTCCCGTTGACAGAGCACCGTCTCCACCATAGAGCACCCAAACATGAGCAGTTAGTAAGGCAACTGCAGTGCCCAAAGCACGAGGACCACCACTCCGAACCCCAAGTCAACGCTTAAAACAGAAGAAAAATTGTTCTCAGGTCAGGTTCCGTAGCTATGGTTCATACTACTTTGCTCTTGCATCACTGTATTTACTCATACCAACTAATTTCAAATTTGAAGGATGCAATTGAAACTCCAATGGCGCAACATGTATGTTTTAAACCTGTTTCTTTAATGTGTTTGCTGTTGTAACTTGCTCTATGTTGATTTCAGTTTCAATTGAATAAACAGTTATGTTCTCATGCCATGCACATTACAAGTGTTGTTATTGTTGTGTAGTTTCCCACACTTATATTATGTCTATGCTGCTTTGTCTTAAATAGATATGATTCGAACTCTATCTATCTTGATTTGGCAACATAAACTAGAATGATATAGACCATACAGTGACCATTCTACATAGATATATGTTTGTTTCATGCTATTATCATGTCCACCTTACTACTGAACTGGTTACCAAGATGAGTTTCATATACTACATTATAAACGTGTGATGTGTTTGTTTGTTTGTTTCTCTTTTAGAATGCGGATAAAATATTGGAAAAGAGTACCCCATTATGCAATGGTAAAGGAAGTAATGCAGATAAGGTTCAAGATAGTGAGACATCCCTATAGGTCTCCAAGAAAGCTGATAAAAACTATATTGAAGACACTGAGACAACCCCAAAGTCATGTCTTGATGTAGTGTTCGAGTTACTGGCTACTACTGCTGGCACCAACTCTTCGAACTCGCTGCCTGAATCAGTTCGGCTTCTTGAGTCTCAACTTCAAGTTGAAAGACATCGATCAGATGTTATGCGACAGGAAGCCGAAAGACTGAGGAAGTCCCTGCAGAATTCAGATGCATACTTTCTGGTGCAACAGCAAGTGCTGGAGGATTTAAGCGCCAAACAAGAGAAAGTTAATAAGCTTGCTAAGCATGTTGCCAGCATTATGGGTACCCATGATATTGTTTCTTGAGCTCTTCTGAAGTGGTTTTAGTTCTAGACTTGTTTTGCTGCGGCGTTTATATGCTGCTTTGTTCCCTATATTTGCACTGGTGGCGAACTTTGATGCCCAGTGGATGTAATATGTGTAATAGCCGTGATATCCTAGCGTAAGTTGCTTGCTAATTTATTTCCTTATTCTCTTGTTTATTTGTTTTCTTGTAGTCAGTGCAGTTCTTTTTCTGCGGCTTGCTAGTGGCCGCAATAACCTATTTTTTAAAACTAGGCGACAATAACCATGGGCTACATATTTACTGTAGTTAACATGGTGCTCCTATGGGCCATAGAAACAATGGGCCTTCTACGGGCCATATGATCGGTTGGCCAAACATGGGCCAACAATAGACCACATTATGGTCGTAAATGGGCTAGAGTTGAAATCGTCCGTTCATCCGCCGACCATAACGGGCCGTCGTTACTCGACCGTATTTGATGACGCTATGAAAACAGCCCAACGTATTAACGGGCCACAAACGGTCCAACTGTAACCACGGGATGAATTTGGCCCACAAGCAGAAAATGACAGTAATGGGCCATAAGTAAATGAATACTAGAAATGAGCCCAAGAATAAATGGCCCCTGAGAAGCTCGAAAGATAACATGGGATGGAAACGGCCCAATGGAATAATGGGCCGTTAATGGGTATAAAGTGATACACTGTCCATTACGGGCCAGTTTCACCACGTGTCGTTAATGGGCCGAGGGTTACTAAGGGCCTCATATGGGCCGAAAGACGTCATGGGCCATACATGGGCCGGAAGTTAAAGCGGGCTGGAATTATATTGGACGGCCCAGATGACGCTAATGTTCCTAATTCGGATAGGCCGTAAACGGGCCCTGGGTTAGCGGGCTGTAAATGGGCTATATACAAACAGGCCGTTAATAGGCTTGTCGTGGGCCGGCCCGCCACCTTTTAACCAAGTCAAATGGGCCGGCCTTTTCACAAGAATGGGCCTCTGTTGGGTCGTGCCAGTGTCGACGTATCATAGGCGCTTTGGGTCCAATGAGTGGATGACATATGTCCCAACGGTGAGCCGACACATGTTTCCTCCAGCCAATGATGATTTTACATGTGGAAAATCCCCATTGGTCGGGGCTGTTAATGGGTTATTAGATCCAAAACCAGACCCAATAGCTTAACGGTGTTCCGTTACGGTGGATGCCACGTGTCGGTCACCCTTGACGAAAGCACTTGTGTGACGCGCGATTTATCATCATGGAAGTGGACACTTTCGTGATGATAATTTTGGTAATGTCATGGAACACTTCTACGACAACACAGGTATGACTATCTTGATTCTGTCATAAATGTCATGGATGTACATGCATGGTAGAAAACGTGACCTACTGTGACAAAAATGTATCATCACGCAAGTGTATTTTTTGTAGTGCTCGCTGGGGGCGCCCCTCGGGCTGCATCATCCCCAAGCCGCTCGGTCCTGACCCATTGGCACGTATCGTTCATGCATTCACCTGAGCTGGTTTGCCTCCCATGCTTAATCTATCTATTACTATCACCTGCTTGATTGTCGCAAACCACGGGAGCCGCACGCTGGTCGTCTTTCTTCAGGACCCTTCGTGTGAGAGGGTTAGGCATGTCGTCTGTGCTTGGGCCCGTCCCTGTAGGTCGATAAATCCGACAGCTGAGCTCTGTCTGGTGGGCCGGCCCCCTTCACGTCACCTCCTGGGCCATTGGTGCTTGGCTTTCTCATGCGATAACCTCAGGAGATTCGTTCGGCGCAGGTTGTTTAACCACATCGCAGACCACCACAGAGAAAAAGAAACAAGACCAGGCGCAAACCGCCTTGAGGTAGGGCCTCGTGAGTCCTGTGCTGGCTAACGAGTTCCCAGACACACCTCGTCTAGCCCTGTCGTGCAAGCCACATGTCAGGGCTGGGCTGTGCACGCCCCCGGGGCTCTCCATGGTAGGGAGTCCCCTCCCATGTACCAGTGGAAGCACCATGCTCTGCGCTGGCAGTCGACACTGCTGAGGAGCGGCTATGCCCGTGCAAGTGCGGAAGCGCCATGGTCCGTCCTGGTGATAAACAACTGAGGGTGTCCTCACGACCGTATCAACCTCAGGGAGCCTTCGGGCTCGGTGTCTGGCCTCATCGCAACGCCTCCCCTCGGGAGAGCGACGCGAGGGGGCTACGCTCGGGTCACACCCAAGCATACGCCACCCCGCCAGGTCCCTCGGACCTGGTCGTCGCGCGCCCCTCCCAAGCCGAGCCTCGGTGAGGACAAAGGCATGAAGGTTGTTTGCACGTCAAGGGGGACTCCTTAGCATCACGACTCAGGAGTCTAACTGGTCACGTAGCCCCTCACTCCTTGGTTCCATCCTGGTCTCTGGTCGGCCCAACGGCGGTTGAGGTATGCGCGGGGTCGGGCCCTGCCGATGTAGAACACTAGATCTATCCCCGCGTCTCCTTCCTATAAACTATTTGCGCGTCAAGGGGAACCCCTGAGCATCGCGACTCGGGAGCCTAACTGGCCACGTAGCCCCTCACTCCTTGGGCTCGTCCTGGTCTCCGGACGACCCAACGGCGGCTGAGGTATGCACATGGCCAGGCTCTGCCGACGTAGAACGTAAAGCAAATGGTAAGGAAATCGCAAAATCTCAAAGCAAATATTACAAGACATATTGTTCTCCGAATACCAAACGCAAGTTTAAACGCCACCACGAGGCACGCTACATGCTGCAGGAGTTTCAACAGGAAAGGAGCCGCAAGCCAGTCACCCCTGGATACCGCCGGCACCCGCAAGAGGCGGCCCCTCCTGGGTGGCGTCGCCTTCACCTGCACCACCGGCCGAAGGCGCAGGGGAGAAGGCATCGAACTTCTTCAGCAGGGCTTCCACCTGACCTTTCACGGCTGCGGCTGCGTAGTGTTCATTAGCCACGGGCTCCAGCAGCTCATCAATGGGGGCGGCAGGATCACGAAGATGGAGGTGGCTGAAGACGCGCATCAGCGCGCCTGAAGAAAGGACGCGAGCCTCTTCGTCTACCATGGGGCCGATACCGCGCACGACTTCCTCAAGCGCCTCGACCAAGTAAGGAAGCAACTGGGCGGGGCCGTCCTCATTGGTGGCCAGCGGCTTCTCCAAGCACTTCTCATAGAGTGACTTCAGAGCCTCATGAGACCTCTTCTCGAGAAGCGCGAAGGCCGCACGATCCTCGGCCAGAACCTTCGTCTTGGCGTCAAGTTCGGCTAGCCTGCACCTTTTGCTCCAGCTCCTCTAGTCGGCCTCGCTCTGCGGCCTACGCTTGCGCCAGCTGCTCCAGCTCGGCGTCGCGACCCTTGACGGCGTCCTCCCAGGCCTTCATCCTCTCTTCCTCCGCCTTACGGCCACATGCATCTTCGACACGCTCTTCACGCAGGATCTTCAGTTCGGCCTCCAACACTCGGCAGCGATCTTGGGCGGCCTCGGCATCCTTCCGTGCCGCCTCACGAGCAACTGTTGCCGGAGCTGCGGCTCGCTTCTCCCCCTCAGAGGTCGCAGCGACCTGGCTCAGCGCCGCCCGAACGGACACGTCAGAATGGAGCCAACCAGAGACCAGCTCCAGACGCCCAGCCGCCAGGATGGGTTCGGCGCTCTGGATCTCTTCTCGCAGCTGGGCCATCTCAGAAAGGGCCCGCTCCAGGACATCAGGAGAAGCAGAGGAACCTTGGGCCAGCAACACGGCAGAAGGAGGAGGAAGAGGCGTCGTCGTCACCATGGCCTGGGAGGCTGGAAGCTCCTGAGCTTCTTGGACCTTAGCACCCGAGCCGGACTCTGGAACCTCCCGAGTCAGCGGGGCCTCGATGGCTGACTTCTCCCGAGGATGCTCCACCCAGCCTCATGAGGATGATCTGGCTGGAGAAGCACAAGCACCATCCCCACCTTTGCTCATGGAGAGGGGCCCAGCCGCAGGAGGCAACCTGGGCTCAAGCAGCACCACCTCGCTCTCCCTTCTCCTCTTCGCCGCAGGCGTCGGCCTTGTTTCACAACAAGTAAGAAGATTCAGAAACAAGCATCATTAGCAACAACAAGGCAGGACGAGAACACTTACTGATCCGCCGCGGCATAGTCCCTCTGCTTCGGGAGCCTGAAGCTGGAGAGCTTCGGGAGCCTGAAGCTGGAGAGCTTCGGGAGCCTGAAGCTGGAGAGCTTCGCGACCCGAGGCGCGGGCGCGCCAGCTCCGGAAGCAAAAGTAGGAGCAGCAGCTTAGCCGGAAGCGGCTGCGGGCGGCGCCAAACAAAAGCAGCATCGTCGGGATTATGGGCGACTCTCCCTTCTCCTGGCAGGCGTCAGCCTCGTCGTCGTCAGGAAGGGTGCGGAAGATGTCAGCTTTGCTCAAGGGGGAGGTCTCACTCGACCCTTCAGGGGTCACCTCCGAGTCTTCTTCCTCCTCCTCCTCCTCCTCTTCCTCCCCGCGGGACTCATATAACACCCATAATGCGGCTATATCTCCCACGTGTCGAGGCACGACTTAGAGGCATAGCCGCATGGTAGGCTTGTCGCAAGAGGGGTAATCTTCACACATCCCATGTATTGAATAAGAAAGGGATAAAGAGTTGGCTTACAATTGCCACTTCACACAATACATAAATAATTCATACATCATCCAAAGTACAATCAAAGGTCCGACTACGGAACCAAAATAAAGGAAGACAACCCCAAAAGCTAGATCCCCGATCATCCCAACTGGGCTCCACTACTGATCATCAGGAAAAGAAACATAGTAATGGCCCGAATCCTCGTCGAACTCCCACTTGAGTTCGGTAGCATCTCTTGCACTGGTATCCTTGGCACCTGCAACTGTTTGGAAGTATCCGTGAGTCACGAGGACTCAGCAATCTGACACCCACGAGATCAAGACTATTTAAGCTTATGGGTGGGAAAGGGTAGTGAGGTGGAGCTGCAGCAAGCACTAGCATATATGGTGGCTAACATACGCAAATGAGAGCGCGAAGAGAAGCAACCCAACGATCGAGAAGCTAGAAGTGATCAAGAAGTGATCCTGAAACTACTTACGTTCAAGCATAACACAAGGCCAGGTTCACTTCCCGAAATCCGCCGAAAAGATACCATCATGGTTACACACACGGATGATTCATTTTAATTAAGTTAAGTGTCAAGTTCTCTACAACCGGATATTAACAAATTCCCATCTGCCACATAACCGTGGGCACGGCTCTCGAAAGTTTATACCTTGCAGGGGTGTCCCAACTTAGCCTATCACAAGCTCTCATGGTCAATGAAGGATATTCCTTCTCCTTGGAAGACCCGATCAGTTTCGGAATCCCGGTTACAAGACATTTTGACAATGGTAAAACAAGACCAGCAAAGCCGCCCGATGTGCCGAAAAATCTCGGTAGGAGTCGATCGTATCTTGTTCTCATGGCACACTGGATGAGACTAGCTACGAGTAAAACCAGCCCTCAAGTTTCCCCGAGGTGGCCCCGCAGGCAGCTCGGTTCAGACCAACACTTAGAGAAGCACTGGCTCGAGGGGGGTTAAAATAAAGATGACCCTCGGGTCTGTAGAACCCAAGGGAAGGTTATAGGTTGTTAGGCAAATGGTAAAACCAAGGTTGGGCCTTGCTGGAGGAGTTTTATTCAAGGCAAACTGTCAAGGGGTTCCCATAACACCCAACCGCGTAAGGAACGCAAAATCAAGGAACATAACACCGGTATGACGGAAACTAAGGTGGCAAGAGTGGAACAAAACACCAGGCATAAGGCCGAGCCTTCCACCCTTTACCAAGTATATAGATGCATTAAAGTAAATAAGATATAATAATGATATCCCAACAATATCCCTGTTCCAACATGGAACAAGCTTCATCTTCACCTGCAACTAGCAACGCTATAAGAGGGGCTGAGCAAAAGCGGTAACATAGCCAAACAACGGTTTGCTAGGAAGGTGAGTTAGAGGCTTGACATGGCAATATGGGAGGCATGATATAGCAAGTGGTAGGTAGTGCGACATAGCGATAGAACAAACAACTAGAAAGCAAAAATAGAAGTGATTTCGAGGGTATGATCATCTTGCCTGCAAAGTTCTCAGAGTTGCCGAAAGCTTGATCCTCGTTAACGTACTCAACAAGTTCCTCAGACACGTACTCGTCTCCCGGCTCTACCCAAGGCAAGAACACAAGCAAAGGAACAATAATCAACGACGGTGCAATGCACAAGCAACATGATGCAATACATGGCATGATATGCAAGATATGATATGCAATGCGTATGCGTGCTCCGGAAGGGAAAAGAATGATCAAGGCATCAACTTGGCAAACCAAGTGTGCCACTGGAAAGATGAGATGATTTCGGTTGAAATCGACATAAAGATCACCGGAAACGGATGCACGGTTTGCAAAAGGCAAGCAAAACAAGCTTGATGCTATTCTGCAATTAACAGCATGATGCCACTTAGAACGCAACAAGAAACTAATCTACTACACTCAAACATAGCAACAAATCATATGGAAATGATGTACAAGAGATTCTTGACAAACATGAACACTGAGCTATGGCTAAATCACACTAGAACAGGTCCAAACAAGCATGGCAAAAGTGCAAAAGATATCAGCTTCACAGACTTAGGGAAAAATACTAACATGTCAAAAACAACATCAGGAAGCAATGTTTAGAGCAAGCAACCGACAGGCTACATGAACATATCATAGAAAACAAAGGCATGTCATGATTCTACTAAATGCATAGAACAAAAGTCCCTTACTGAACATGAGCCAAAAAGGCACAGAAGATATGATGACACCCATGTAAACATAGCAAGTTTTATTAATAGTTTCAGACTTAGCAGAAAAACAGAGCATGGCATGAACAGAATTATGATAGCTACTTGGCGAGCTCATTCCACTCACCACAAAGCATCAAATGACAACATAAGCATACCAATAGTAATAAGACATGTTTATGAAGCTAACCATGGCAATAGCAAGTTAATACGATGCATGGATCACTAGCAACAACCATGGCAAAATTGATTAACATGTTAACATACTGCCAGGAATATTTTATAGCAAAAGTAGAGCAATAAAAAGACATGCTAGGGCACTCCAAAATTGCAACCAGGGGAATGGATGGATAGAGAATAACCACATGTTCAAAACATCCTCACTGAAGTATCCCAAAATAAGCACGGGTCTCAATTTACCATCAAGTTTACATGGCATCAAAATAATAGCAGGAAAGGACATAGCAAAATCTTAAGTCCCTGAAAACAGCAACATCACGGAGCCTAGTCTTGTGCTAGTCACCAAATAGATCACAAAAATACAAGACTTGCACCCATATAAATATGGCATGTTTTAGTTCAAAACACATGTAGACCTCATGCTCGAATAATGCACACATCAAATGCAACAAAAATGACAAAACCTCGTGATTTGATAAGTATCAGCAGCTAACATTTTATAGCACTCTTGTATCAAAGAAATTGGCATCATAAGGTACAGTAACATGCATGGGCATGCTTCTACCCTGAAGATCTCAACGAGACAAACAATTTTATATATCGTATGCATGATTTGGAGCACAGAGCACCGACATACGACATGATGAACATGGCATAAAAACGTTAGGGGAAAAAGACTTAGAAGAAAAACGACGTCTGGAATTTCTAGATATAGGGCTTCAGGCACGCGGATCGAGGCAGGGCCGGAGCTTCGCCGGAGTTGGTCGCCGCGATGGAGGGAGATGGCCGGACAGGAGGGGGTCCGACCGGATCCAGTCGTCGAAGCGTCCGCCGGCGATGAGGGCGGCGCGGAGGAGCGGCGCGCGGGGTCGGGCGGCGGCTGCGCGGCGAGGGGCGGCGCGGAGGCGACGGAGGGCCGAGGTGGCGGCCCGGTGGTGGCGGCTGGGCAGCGAGGCGGCGGCCGACGAAGGAGAGCGCGGGTGGCGCGACGAGGTCGGAGCGCGGCGGCGGGGCCGGAGAGGAGGCGATCGGGCGGCGCGGGCACGCGGGCCGTGGCGGCGGGCGAGCGGCGGAGGCCACGTGTCAGCGTGGGAGAGGCCGGACGGTGGCGGCGGACATGTCCGTCGGTGGCGGGGAAGACGGCCGGCGGCGCGGGGGAATTTCTAGGGTTTCATGTGCGAGAAATTTCGGGGAGGGCACATATTTATAGGTAGAGGGAGTTTGGTGTGTCCAAATGAGGTGCGGTTTTCGCCCACACGATCGTGATCCGACGACGAAGGACATGGAGATGGTTTAGATGGGTTATTGTGCCGTTTTGGAGGGGTGTCGGGCTGCAACACAAAAGAGGCTTTTGCGATTACCCGGTTAACCGTTGGGGTATCAAACGGGCTCCAAATGGAACGAAATTTGACATTCAGTCTACCGGTGGCGTACCAAGGCCACTTGGAAAATCTCGGTCCATTCCGGGAACATTTAACACCCGCTCACGAAATGAGACAAGAGGGGTGCGCCGGTGCATGTGGGAGTGTCAGATTGCGAAACGGACAACGGGAAAAATGCTCGGATGCATGAGACGAACACGAATGCAAATGCGATGCACATGATGACATGATAAGAAATGCATGACATGAACAAAAATGCAAAACGAAGACAAAACCCAACCATGAAGGGAATCTCATAACTCCGAAATTGGCGAGAGTCGGAGTTAAAAATATGGAAAGTTGCATCCGGGGTGTTACAACTCACCAGAAGACAGCTCCACCGGCGTCGGCGCTGCAGGGGCGCCGGCGGCACCAGCCCGCGCCCATCAAAGGTCAGCATGGCAGCCACGGCCTTCTCCCCGTCCTTGCGGCGGAACAAGGGAGTGAAGACATTCGGCGGGTACTCCTGGTCGTCCCCGACAAGGAGGTGGAGATCCAGAGCAAGCTCATCATCGGACAAGGCTTTTAGGCTCGGGCGAACCTTGTCCTTTTTGTTCCCAAGCTCCCACAAGGAACGCGTATGCGCCTAAAGCAGGGCTACGCGCAGCATTAGGAATTCTCTCAGGAGCATGGCCCCTGTCACCTTCGCCGCCTTCGCGTTGCCCGGCTTCAGGTGGGCGTTCATCTACTCCAGCACCAACATCGCTCGCGAATCGGTGAGCTTCACGCGAGACCACCCCTTGTCGGACTGGGGCATCTCCGTCGGCAGCGTCAAGCGTGGGTGGACGCACTTGGCGTCCATCATGGCCCACTTGCTCCTGAAGCCACCGGCCTTCTTCCCCGTCTTCGAGATTGAGTTGGCCTTGCCGGCCGCGATGAAATTAGCACACCCGGAGGTATGACCCTCATTGATGCGGAGGAAGAAGAAGTGACGTAGCAGAGCCACGGACGGCATCACGCCGAGGTACGCCTCATAGTAGTAGGCGAAGATCGACAAGAGTAGGATAGAGTTGGGATGAAGGTGCATCGCCTGCAGTCCGTAGTGGCCAAGGACCTCGTAGAAGAAGTCGGAGAAGGGGGGACCTAGCCCTGCAACGATGCTTCTCGTGAAGAAGGGGAAGAAGGTGCTTCCCTCGGGCTCCGGCTCGTCAGAGCCGGCCCGCAGCCCAGTCTTCCCCTTCTCATTGCTTCCCCCCGCCATCATCAAGCGCGTGATGGCGAGGTTCTTTTCCGAGACGTTGGGTGCATCGAGAGCTGGCTCGTACTGAGCCGGCGACGAGGCGGGCTTGACCCTCCGGGGCGCCATTGGTCGCTGATGCAGAAAAGGATGGGAGTAGATCTGGAGATTTCGGAAGCGGGGAGGAAGAAAGGGGATCTGGAGAAAGACGAAAGGAAGCAGTGAAGGAAAGTACTGTCTATGCCAGCCTTTTGATAGTCGGGCAGTTGCCGAGGCAACGTGGGAAGCGAAGACGCCCACGTCCAATCAACCGCCATGTGTCGACCAAGGCCGCAGGCTATTGGGGCCCGCGGCGGTCCGCATTTGCCCTTTGGCTTCGTCTCGAAGCCAAGCCCAAGCGCGCCTTGGGCCCGGGGGCTACTGTTGGCGTTCTGGGAACAGGGGTCCCCAGACTTGACTTCCTGCAGCCCACGGCGTGGCTCTACAAGCGGGCCCGTACGGCCCATCTTCACCAACAAGCATGCAAGACCCTCACGAGGGACCAAGCCTTGTGAGGCGGACGACACAAGACCTCCTCGGGGGCGGCCTCACCGGGTTGGCCCGCGAGGGGCGGAGAGATCGAGGCCAGGCAAACCTCATGAGGTTCCAATGACGTGAGCCATGACGATCGAGACTAGGTGGGTGCCAGCATGCACAGTGTCCTTGTTTCCTCTTTGGTGCTAAGGAGGCAAGCGCAGACATAGAGTACCAAGGCGTCAAGCAAAGGTTTCCATATCAGTGCAATGAGACCAAGACCAGCAGGACGGCAAGACGGAGGTCACCATGGAGCCCAAGTGGCGTCATCACTAGAGCCTTTGGCAGGCAAAGACTTCTTTTCTCAGGATGAGCTGTACTAGCTGCCCCGTTCAAATTGGCCATTGTTGGCTCCCTTCCCGCTCAATATTTGGGGAGAGGACCAGGGCCTCTATAAATAGGACTAGCCACCACCATAGCTAGGGGATAGACCTCATCTTGTATCGGAGACATTCCACCCTTAGCCTCACACCCACCAAGCAGAAGAACACCTCACCTCAGGAGGTTGTTCTTCCCCTTGTACTGTACATCATCAGCCCAAGAGGCAATCTACCACACCACACAGGAGTAGGGTATTACACCACAACGGTGGCCCAGACCAGTATAAATATTGTGTCCCTTGTGTTGCGAGTTTGTCGAGTTAGCCTTAGAGATCGTGGCGAGGTTGAGGGCATGAAATGGTAGGGGGAGATCTTCGCGCGCACCCCAATGTTTGAACCTTAAGGGTTTTGCCGGAACCCAAAATACCACAACCAGGATTGGCTGGACCGTATCGCCGAGCTCGTCAGCGCCGCTGGGGGCTCTCCTGCACCATCCCTCTCGCTGCCTCGCCCGCCTCCGGCCGTGGGAGATGTAGCTCACGGGGTGCCTCCGCCGCCCCTGCATCAAGACTGCGCCCTCGCGCCGAGACGCATGGCACATGGAGCACCCCCACCACCTCTGCACCAAGAAGGCGTCCTCGCCCCAGGACTTGCGGTCTCGCGGCGCGATACGCCACACCGCGTGCCTGCGCACGAAGAAAGAAGCTGCCAAGAAGTTCCCCGACCGCAGGAGAACGCTCCTGCACTCCCCACACCACCATGTCAAGACCACGCGCCGCCTGCAGTGGCGGTGCGTGGGTACCAAGACCAGGCTCCTCCACCACGACGGGCTCCGGTGAGCATAGCAGGCTACAGAGCCTTCGCTCCCAAGCTGCGCACCGTCGTTTGGCCAGGCAAGTTCAAGCCGGATCTGCCTTCGTGCTACGACGGCACCCCCAACCCCACGGAGTTTCTGAATCTCTACGAGCTGAGCATCGAGGCAGCCAACGGCAATGAAAAATTCATGGCGAACTGGTTTCCCATGGCTCTCAAGGATGGCGCTCGCTCGTGGCTCCGCGGGATCAATCTACTCCTCGGGTGAAATGTGAGACCGCTTCATCGCCAACTTCCAGGGCACTTGCAACCGCCCTCCGGTCGTGGGTGACCTGCGCCGCATCAAGCAACAGCAGGGAGAGACCCTACAGAAGTACATCCAGTGCTTCAACAACGTTCACCTCAAGATCCCCAAGGTGACGGACGAGGTCATCATCTCAGCATTTTCCGATGGCGTCTACGATGTCAAGATGAAGGAGGAGCTCGCCATCCACAAGGAGTTGTGCACGGCTCTAGAGATGTTCAACATGGCGACCAAGTGTGCAAGAGCTGAGGAAGGGCGTCTCTCCCTCCTCGAGCTCCCTGCTGTCAACCCAGAAGAAAAGAAAGCCAAGGTCAAGGACGTGAAGCGCAAGGGAGTAGCCGTGCTCACGGCGGAGCCGGACATGAAGCGCGGCCGGGATCACCCCGATTCATCCAAAAGCAGCCATCCGTTCTGCGTCTTCCACAACGTACACAACCACAGCACCAATGATTGTCAAAAGCTCAGGGCCATCCGAGATGGACGCTTCGGTCGATGCCCCGAGTGCAACGACCGGGGCTACGGCTGAGGAGGAGGATAAAGTGGAGGACACTGGGACGACCGCGGCCCCTGCCAGGAGTGGCGCGACCGGCCTCATGTGGACCACTGGCAGGAGCAGCCTCGTGAGGGCGCCTGGCGCGACCAGCCTCGTGAGGACCGTCCTCAGGGCAATCTTGGCCACCCTGCGCTGCCGCCGCCATCAAGAAGGAACGACGACCATCATCAGGACAAGGGGGCTGGGGGCTTCCAGGTGCCGCGCACTATCGCCTGCATCTTGTGCGGTGCTCAGGCCCCGGCTTGCCAGTGCATCTTCAAGCAGTTTGCTCGTCAGGTGAACGCGATCCTTCCCAGGCTCGAGGCCACGCGCCTGCTCAGATGTTCGACAGTCTTCAAGTGCCCTACGACCAGCTACAGCCTACCAAGCCTTTCTCAGGAGTGACCGACGGCTCCACCACCCTGATAGGGCAGTTCCGCCTCCCTGTCACCTTTCGCCAACGTGACAACTACCGCACCGAGCTCATAGACTTCGACGTCGCCCACATCCGTCTGCCATACAACGCCATCCTTGGGTACCCAGCATTAGCCAAGTTCATGGCAGTGACCCACCATGGCTACAACGTCCTCAAGATGCCAGGAAGCACCGGAATCATCACTGTCCCCTGCGAAGAAAGAGATGCGATGTGCTCCATGGAGCGCTCTTTCCAAGCTGCAGCAATCGAAGACCCCAATAGCGAGGGCGTCCAGTACCCTCCTGAGGTCGTCCCCAAGAAGAAGAAGCAACTACTCCTCACAGGGCCTCAGGAGAGCGGCGTCTTCAGTGGCGCCGCCTCAGGATCGACGCCCACACCTAGGGCACCTCCCTCCCTCTCATAGGAAGGCGCGTCCAGCGCCCTCCTCAGGCAAGGCTCGGGGGCTCTCTTCTAGAGGGCCTCAGACCTAGCCAACATCATGAGGGAGGCGCTCGGGCGCCACGTGGAGGCATGCTTCGCTGCATGTTTCCCTCAAGAGAGCACTGGGCGAGAAGATCCCGGTGCTCAGGATTTCATCATCAAGGCTACACAGGAGCTTCAAGAGGCGAGGACCATGCGCGGCGACTGCCGCCCACCACCCGGCGCAGCTCCCCATCCTAGCGAGGACGGCGGGCTGCGCGTCTGCGTCGACATTCCAGGGCTCAACAGGGCCGCATCTGAGGAGTGCTTCTGGCCTTCGCGCGTTGGCCGGTGCGAGGGTCCACCTCACAACTATGTCCGCATGCCATTTGGCTTGCCGAATGTGGCTATCGCCTACCAGCGTCATCTCCGGAGCATCCTGGAGGCTCAGGAGACCAGGCATCACGCAGTCCGGGCGGAGATGGCGATCATCCTCAATGAACCACTCGAGCCCCCAGAGCCTCCTGAGGCTAAGGGCTCTGGCGGCTCATGAGGAGCGAACCTCCAATGCGCATCATCATCTACTCCAACACTCCTTCGACAACGAAACCAGGTGACATTTTTTGGTTTACTCAGCTGGGAGCGCCCCTCGGGCTGCATCATTCCCACGTCGCATGGGCTTGCCCGTGCGGCATGTATCTTTCTGCATCTTTAGCTTACTATACTGGGGGCGCCCCTGGTCTGCATCATCCCTAGGCCGCTCGGGTCCATCCCAGTGGCATGTATCGCTATCGCGTTTATCTAAGCTATCTTGTTCCATTGCATGAGTTATTTATAGTCATCACTTGCTTGATTCTCACTCACCATGGCCGCCTGCGTCACCGACCGACCCCTTGCTCATCCCGCAACGGGGGCTACTCATGCTGGCACGATGCTTGTGCTCGGGTCCGTCCCTGCAACGCTGACAAATCCGAGTGGTCGAGCTCTGGCTCGCGGCACACCCGTGCACGTCACCTCACCAAGCCCTCAGTGCCTTCATCTTCTTGCAGAACGACCAGTGGCAGGCCAGCAAGCGTGGTTTCAATTTGTACCCCTCTTCACCTAACCTGAGGAACCACACGAGGGCGATAGCAGGTGTCGGTGTCAAAACCGGCGGATCTCGGGTAGGGGGTCCCGAACTGTGTGTCTAAGGCGGATGGTAACAGGAGGCGGGGGACACGATGTTTACCCAGGTTCGGGCCCTCTCGATGGAGGTAATACCCTACGTCCCGCTTGATTGATCTTGATGATATGAGTATTAGAAGAGTTGATCTACCACGAGATCGTAGAGGCTAAACCCTAGAAGTTAGCCTATGGTATGATTGTATGTTGTCCTACGGACTAAAGCCTCCGATTTATATGGACACCGGAGGGGGCTAGGGTTACACAGAGTCGGTTACAAGGAAGAAGATCTACATATCCGTATTGCCAAGCTTGCCTTCCACGCCAAGGAGAGTCCCATCCAGACACGGTACGAAGTCTTCAATCTTGTATCTTCATAGTCCAACAGTCCGGCCAAAGCATATAGTCCGGCTGTCCGGAGACCCCCTAATCCAGGACTCCCTCAGTAGCCCCTGAACCAGGCTTCAATGACAATGAGTCCGGTGCAGTTTTGTCTTCGGCATTGCAAGGCGGGTTCTTCCTCCGAATAATCCATAGAAGATTTTGAACACAAGGATAGTGTCTGGCTCTGCAAAACAAGTTCCACATACCACCGTAAAGAGAATAATATTTCCACAAATCTAATCTGTTGACACGTTTTGCAACATGACATCATGTGATGGCCCAGTCATTATTCGAACCGTTTTTCTCAACCAGCACTGCACATATCGCGAGGCGGTTTTCTTGACACATCTTGTCGAAGCAGAGATCGTGTCCCCTTATCACGGGATTCTCATCAATACGGGTATGGGTAACCCAACCGTGCCATCAATTATGGCATTCGGGGAATAAGCGATTTTACCAGGTAAGTGGGGAGGCGCATCGCCTCTTCCGCCCTTATAAAGGGACAAAGATTCACCCCTTTTACCCGTGCCTTCTTCCTCCTTGCTTATCCATTCTCGCACACTCAAGCTCCAACACCCAAGTTCGCATCTTTCTCCTCAAACCACTCCAAGCATGTCCGGAGTGGGAGGCAAGTGGATGGTCTCCTCCGTCACGGAGGACAACATCACAAAGCTACGGGAAGCCAGATATCTAGCCGTGGATATCGCGCACCGGCTGCCAGATGTGGGGCAGATCATCCCTACGCCCAAACCCCATGAGAGGGTAGTTTTCCTTACCCACTTTGTCCGCGGACTGGGATTTCCCCTTCACCTGTTTGTCCGCAGGCTCATGTCCAACTACGGGCTGGATTTTCATGATCTGGCCCCCAATTTCATCCTCAACATCTCGGCGTTTATCGTTGCGTGCGAGGCCTTTCTCCGCATCAAGCCCCACTTTGGCCTGTGGCTGAAGACCTTCAATGTTAAACCGAAGATGGTGGTCGGCCAGCAAGCAGAGTGCGGAGGCGCCATGGTGGGCAAAATGTCTAACATCACCTGGCTCGAAGGCTCCTATGTGGAGACCATAAAGGGGTGGTAATCGGGGTGGTTCTACATCACCGAGCCGCGCGACACCAACTGGGTGGCGGCCCCCAAATTTCGATCCGGAATCCCCACGCGGCTCACTTCCTGGAAAGAGTAGGGCCTGTCCTGGGGTTCCCCGGTAGAGCTGACCGGACTCCAGACCTTCATCAAGAACATGATGAGCAAGAAAATCAAGCTCGTCAACATGGTCCAGGTCATGCTCTTCCGCCAGATCCTCCCGTGTAAACGACATGCATTTCATTTGTGGGAGTTCGACCCGGCCAAGCACCAGACGCTGCGAGAGCTCTTCGACACGATGCACAAGGATGTCTGGAAGGTGCTATTCAAGGGCACCGAGGTACCTCCTCCCCTTACCGAGGACCACGGACTCAGCGCAAAGCGCCATGCCAATCCGGTAAGTTTTTATATCTCATAGGATATTTTTCCCCCAGTTTAATCATGTGCGGGATCTAAGCTTCCATGCCATTAACAGGACTGGGTAGAGACAGCGGAGCAGATCGATTGCCCAGCCCCCCTGCCTGAAGATTCTGCAGATGCTCTCCTAACGGAGATGCTGACTCCGGCGCCTTATGAGGTGCCGGTGAAGAAGGCCAAGAAGAAGGCCACGGGGGACCCGAAAGGGTCTCCGGTGGAAGGTCATATCAGACTCATCATCCGATAACTCTGAAGCGCACTCCTCCAACGAAAACGAGGAGGAGGAAGATAAAAGTTCTCCCCCCAGCCGGGGGAGACGAGAAAAGGAAGGCCGCCCCAACCGGGGAGACTGAAGGGTCCAAGAAGGGAAGGACCCTCCTTCCGGACTGCTCCACGACGGCCGCCTACAGCGACGACGAGTGGTTACCCAGGGACATGCCCCTGGAGAAGTCGTAAGTATCAGGATACCATAGTAATTCATGGTATGTTTTATTGCACTGCTTCTCCTTACGCCAAATATGATTATGCAGTCCGTCTCGAGCCCGTCTCGACGTATCTTCGTCAGACGGTTCTCTGGACTCGTCGGATATGAATAGCGATTCACTTCCGACCGCCTCCACCCCTTGCCCTACGGACAACGTCAAGGTGTTGTCTCAAAAGGCACCGAACCGAGGGGAGGTAGTCCTAGGGGCGCCTCGAGGCGACCTTCCGGACCCTGGGCGCAAAGGGAGCAAGACTCCCACGGGCTCCAAGTTCGGCCCCAGCCGAACACTGCACTGGAAACCATGGTGGTTCCAGACTCCGGCAGGCGATCCCCCGTTAAGGGGGCAAGACGCCCGTGCCACTGGCCTCTGTCCATCCAGAGGCACCGGACAACTTGCTGGAAGCGCTTCGCGGCGCTTCCATCAACGAAGAGCACCGCACTATCATGAGTGTGGTGATCGAGAAAGTTTAGTCCGCCAAAAACGGACTAACCGAAGCTTGTGCCAGCCTCCTAACAGGCTTTCAGGTAAGCAATCAAAATATAGGAAAATATTACCGCATAGAAAGTAGCCCCTGATGCTTTGTTTGGCGTTCGCGAAGAAAGGCCGAATAGAGGATCAAATAATGACTCAGGAGTCTAATCAGAATATGTCTATGTGCATATGCAGGCTTCACTGCTGGCCACTGCCGCACGTACTGCGGAGGTCACTGCACTGAAGCAGGACCTTGAGCGGACAAAGGATGAGCTCGGCCTTACCAAGAGGCAGCTCGAGGAGAGGAAAGGTAAGCAATACCTTGTCTGCATATTAAAAAGAAATTCGATTGTAAACTAATAGGATCATCATGAATTTGTCTGGGGCCACGACCGAGGTGGCGACCCTGAAGAAGGCGCTGCCCGAGGCCGAAGACAAAGCGGCCAAGGAGCGCATTGAGCGGGAAAAGCAAGAAGCCCGGGTAGGCGAGGTGCAGCAAGAGCTTGAGGCTCTCGCCAAAAAACATAAGTCCTTGGAGCTTGACTCTAAGACGCGAGAGTTCGAGCTTGCGAAGGCGCTCAAAAGCGCATGGAGCGCCAAGGCTGAAGCCCACAAGGCCCTCTTGGAGATTGATGTGGTGAAGAAGATAGCAGCGGGTAAGGCATTCATTATGTAAAGCAAGCATGTGAAGGAAACTTTCCTTTTACTTACCCGAGTTCGGAGCTCTCCAGGAGCGTTCGCAGATCTTCCCCGCAGTGTACTGGATGCCATGTAGTTTTACCGAGCTGAGGAGGGGAGCTCGACAGAAAAGTTGTTCTGGTCTCAGTATACTGGGACCGAACACCCAATGCCCTTGAGCGACCAGCTGAAGCAACTGGTCGAGCTTCACAAGGCGGCCGAACAGGCCATGAAGGGTCTTATAGTCCGGATGTGGCCTGGCGATCCCCTGCCTGGCAGCTACTTCGGTCTGGTGAGGCAGCTTGTGGATGCCTGCCCACGGCTTGAAGTCATGAAGCGGTCCGTCTGCATCGAGGGTGCGCGCAGGGCTTTTGCTTGGGCGAAGGTGCACTGGGCGAAGCTGAACGCCGTAAAGCTGGTGAAGGACGGGCCGCTGGAGGGCAAGGAGCATCGCTGCCCCGAAATGTATTATGACAGTGTCCTGAAGGGTTCCCGCCTTGTGGCGGAGGAATGTACTAGAGATGTAATTTTTGAATGAACATGCTCATGTGATCCTGTAATGTGAAACGAGTTCATTTGCGCTATGCAACGCTTTTTGAATTTAAAATATTACCTTCTGTGCTGCCGTTTATAAAATCTGAGAGTTGGCCAGTCGTCGGCTTCTACCCCCATGTAACTAGTACTGGGGTGTTTGGGATAAACCTGAGCACTCTTTATCCCAATTTTGGCTCCTTCGAGGGAGGTGTTCAGCACAACGAACCAGGCAATCGGACTATAAGGCTTTATCACTCTCACTTAGCCATGGAAGTCTAGAATTTTAAATTTTGGCGAAGCCCCTAGTATTTGGAAGGCCGAATTTGGGGCGCTATATACGCCTAAGTCGGGCAAGGCCGACTCCTCGCCTGAAGCGGAAAAAGTCCTTAAGGACTTGAGACCTCTCGAACAGCGACCAACTCTCACCTTATCATGACAGTATGTTTTCGGCTTTCTCTACTGAGGTGCTTGTCCAGAAGAACTGGGACACAATCACAGTAGTTTTCCCAGCACTACCTTAGCCGATATAGCGGAACGTAAGGTACCAAAACATGGGAGCCAAGCAAACCCAACTATTGACCCAAGACATGATTCGGAGCTGATGCATATAATGCTATAAGTTCGGGGTGCCCCACTGTCGAAAGTGTTCGGACTTCTCACGCCGTATTATGGGGTAAATGAAAGCCCCTAGCGTACTGACCGTACCAGAATGTACGGATGCAAGTTGTCGTAAATGAACATATAAGAAAAAGGGGATGGATAATGCAATAATAGACTAATGCTATGCGTTATTATTTAAATAATACGTTGAAGCGTACTGATACAAGTAGCACAATAAGCAAAAAATAGGACTATTTGACATGTCCTATCCAAGGGCAAGTTGCGTATGGGTAGTAAAAAGCGGGTATATCGATTGTTATTAGAGACCACCTGGGGGGTTCCCTTGTACGTCTTAGCTTCTTGCCTCCTTGGTTGTCCCTTCCCGTAATGTGTCTGGCAATCATATTCTCGGAAAGGCTTCCATAGAGTAAGGTCCTGAAAGATAAAAAATGAGAAATGTATGCATCCCCTAGGGCGGTTAAGCCGCATTTGCAGGACGTGCCCCGATCGTGCCCCTGCCTATGCCCATGGTATTTTCAGTGCGTAATTTTGTACGCGTGGCACGGATTTCGTCGCTTGACTCGGACTGGGACGGGGGCCGAATTGCTAGGTGAGCTCTGAATGTGCCGGGCGATCCTGTTGCAGGTTACTCTGGACCCGCTTGACGGTATCCGGGGGTCGAATCGCTGAATTGGCGGTTTGCCTTAAAAGGCCGCTTTGTGCTTCTGCTGCGAGGGCCGCAGTGTGCTCTTCCGTGCGGAGCGAGCATTCTCTATCTCCATTAACTGTTATGACCCCCCTAGGTCCTGGCATATTGATCTTGAGGTATGCATAATGCGTACCGCGCTGAATTTTGCAAATGTGGTTCGCCCGAGCAGTGCGTGATAGCCACTATGGAACGGGACGATATCAAAGATTAACTCCTCGCTTCGGAAGTTGTCCGGAGATCCGAAGACCACTTCCAATGTGATTGAGCCTGTGCAATGGGCCTCTACACCTGGGATGACGCCCTTAAAGGTGGTTTTGGTGGGTTTGATCCTCGAGGGATCTATACCCATTTTGCGCATTGTATCCTGATAGAGCAGGTTCAGGATGCTGCCACCGTCCATAAGGACTCGAATGAGGTGAAATCCGTCATTGATGGGGTCTAGGACCAATGCGGCGGATCCGCCATGACGGATACTAGTGGGGTGGTCCTTGCAATCAAAGGTGATCGGACAAGAGGACCAAGGGTTGAACTTTGGGGCGACGGGCTCCATCGCATAGACGTACCTTAGTGCACGCTTTCGTTCCCTCTTGGGAATGTGGGTTGCGTATATCATGTTCACCGTCTTCACTTGTGTGGGGAACCTCTTTTGTCCTGTCGTGTTCGGCGGAAGGGGCTCCTCCTCGTCATCACTATGCAGCCCCTTGTCCTTGTTTTAGGCATTCAACTTGCCGGCCTGCTTGAACACCCAGCATTCTCTGTTGGTATGATTGGCTGGCTTATCGGGGGTACCGTGGATTTGACACGAGCGATCAAGTATGCGATCCAACTGGACGGGCCCGGAGTACTTCTTTTGAATGGTTTTTTCCGCTGACCGGATCTAGAGCCTCTGAATCCGGCATTGACTGTCGTATCATCGACGTAATCGCCGTTGTTGCGGCGCTTGTGTCTGTTACGACGTGGTCTACCATTGGCAACTTTGGTATCCGGAGTACCCGGATTCCTTGATGGGTTGTTGCTGTGAGCCAGCCAGCTATCATCGCCCATGCAAAAGCGGGTCATGAGTGTCGTGAGGGCTGCCATAGACTTCAGCTTCTCCTAGCCGAGGTGCTGGGCAAGCCACTCATCATGGATGTTATGCTTGAATGCCGATAAGGCCTCTGCATCTAGACAGTCAGCAATTTGGTTTTTCTTAGTTAGGAATCGTGTCTAGAATTGCCTGGCCGATTCCCCTGGCTGCTGAGTTATGTGGCTCAAGTCATCAGCATCTGGTGGTCGCACATAAGTGCCCTGGAAGTTGTCAAGGAATGCGTCTTCCAAATCCTCCCAACTGCCGACGGAGTCTGCTGGCAAGCTATTCAGCCAATGCCGAGCTGGTCCTTTGAGTTTTAGTGGGAGGTACATGATGGCATGTAGATCATCACCGCAAGCCATGTGGATGTGGAGGAGGAAATCCTAAATCCATACAGCGGGATCTATTGTACCATGATACGATTCGATATTTACGGGTTTAAAACCCTCCGGGAATTCGTGATCCATAACTTCATCAGTGAAGCATAGGGGGTGTGAGGTGCCTCTGCCGGGCTATGTCACGACGCAGTTCATATGAGTCTTGTCTGCTGTATTCGGCCCGGCCGGATTTACTTTTAGTGTATCTGGCGCGACGGTCATTGTCCCGTGTTGGCGCACGCCCCGTGACCCGTATATCGACCTTGCATGTTTTGCCCTGCTTTCCAATACGTCTCGGAGGTCCCGTGTGTTGCCCCGGGCCTTGGTATTTTTGTTTGAGTGGCGGCAGGGTGTGGGCTGGACTTCGGGCTGAAATGCCTCTCTGTCTCGGCCACGAGGTGGCCGGTTAGCCGCATCGTACACTGGTGACGTAGGTTTCAATGCTTCCTCCTCGAGTCGGGGTAGCGACCTGCACTTTGGGTAACTCTTGGAGGGGCGCTCGAGTTCGTATTCCTCGGCCGCAAGGACTTCGGTCCATCTATCTGCTATCAAATCTTAATCAGCTCGAAGCTGTTGTTGCTTTTTCTTCAAGCTATTTGCTGTGGCTCTAAGCCGGCGCTTGAAGCGCTCCTGCTCGACGGGATCCTCAGGCACGATAAATTCTTCCTCGCGGAGGCTCACCTCGTCTTCGGAGAGAGGCATGTAATTGTCTTCCTCCGATTCTCTATCTGCTGCCCGCTTTGGAGGGCTAGCTTGTTCACCCTCCTGCTCTAAATCGTGCTGGAGGGGATTGTTGTCGTCTCCGGCACTATCCGGAGTGTTATTGTCTCTTGTGCCGGTATCACTACTTTTGCTATGGCGGGACATAGAGCGGTGCCGCTGATGTTGGTGCTTAGGTTGCTTCTTGGAGGGGTCATCCCCCGCTGTCTCGTCGCCATTGCCTTCTTTGGGGGTGTCCACCATGTATATATCATATGATGAGTTGGCGGTCCAGCGCCCTGTGGGCGGTGGTTCCTGTTCGTTTCCTGCATCGTCGTCCATACCGTCGATGTCTTCGGAGTCGAAGTCGAGCATGTCGGTTAAATCATCGACAGTGGCTACTAAGTGGGTGGTGGGTGGGGAGCGAATTTCTTCGTCGTCCGCATCCCATTCTAGCCGGACATAGTTCTGCCAAGGTTCTCCTGACAAGGAAAGAGACCTTAATGAATTTAGCGCGTCGCCGAAAGGTGAGTGCTGAAAGATATCCGTGGAGGTGAACTCCATGATGGGCGCCCAATCAGATTCGATAGGCACGGACGCAGGCGGCTCAGAGTCCGTGGCCGGAGACGAATCCAGTGGTTCGGCAACACGGCTTTTGTAAGGGGTGAAGTTAGTATCCGGCTCTATCGCCACTAAGAGTGCGTCCTCCATGGCGGGGTCTATCCACCCGTCCTCGGATGGCGCAATTTGCTCCGGATTGAAGGCCGCAGTAGTTGCAGGTGTGATCTCCCAAAGACTGTTCGACGGCAGAGCTAAATCATGCTCGTTCTGATCGTGCGGCGCACTTGACATGGGCTCGAATCCGTCGAAGATCAAGTCTCCGCGGATGTCAGCAGTGTAGTTTAAGTTTCCGAACCTGACCTGATGGCCAGGGGCATAGCTCTCTATCTGCTCCAGATGGCCAAGCGAGTTGGCCCGCAGTGCAGAGCCACGAATACGAAGATCTGTCCGGGGAGGAAACATCACCCTGGACCGCATCGTTACCGATGATCGAAGGATCCATCAAGCCTTATGGCGACGGCACAGTGGAACTCTCAATGAAAGCACCAATGTCGTGTCAAAACTGACGGATCACGGGTAGGGGGTCCCGAACTGTGCGTCTAAGGCGGATGGTAACAGGAGGCGGGGGACACGATGTTTACCCAGGTTTGGGCCCTCTCGATGGAGGTAATACCCTACGTCCTGCTTGATTGATCTTGATGATATGAGTATTACAAGAGTTGATCTACCACGAGATCGTAGAGGCTAAACCCTTGAAGCTAGCCTAAGGTATGATTGTATGTTGTCCTACGGACTAAACCCTCCGGTTTATATAGACACCGGAGGGGGCTAGGGTTACACAGAGTCGGTTACAAGGAAGAAGATCTACATATCCGTATTGCCAAGCTTGCCTTCCACGCCAAGGAGGGTCCCATCCGGACACGGGACGAAGTCTTCAATATTGTATCTTCATAGTCCAACAGTCCGACCAAAGGATATAATCCGGCTGTCCGGAGACCCCCTAATCCAGGACTCCCTCAGCAGGAGGTACCATGGGCTCCCTCTTTTCCCATGCAATTTGCTTGCACGTTAAAGGGGGGGTTCCTGAGCATCGCGACTCAGGAGCTCTTACTGGCACCCTAGCTCTCACCCCCTGGCCTTGACCACGGCATCGCGACCTGGCATACCAGCAGCAACTGAGCTTGCTCGAGAGCCAGGACCCGGGGACGTGAGCACACAGAAGAGCGTGGGAAAGAGGGGAGGCTCACACGGGCCTAACCTGGCTACATTATGGCTGTCAACGCACGAGTCTGGCGCTACACAAGGAATCAACTCTAGACTGCCAAGATAAGTTTCGCACCCGGGTCGGCAGAGCACTACGGCATAAGATTCCCACCTTTTGCAGCCTTGTTATGGCGACTGATACGTCTCCAACATATCTATAATTTTTGATTGCTCCATGCTATATTATCTACTGTTTTGGACATTATTGGGCTTTATTATCCACTTTTATATTATTTTTGGGACTAATCTATTAACCGGAGGCCCAACCCAGAATTGCTGTTTTTTGCCTGTTTTAGAGTTTCGAAGAAGAGGAATATCAAACGGAGTCCAAACGGAATGAAACCTTTGGGAATGTGATTTTCTTAATGAACAAGACCCGGGAGACTTGGACCCTACGTCAAGAAAGAAAAGAGGAGGCCACGAGGTAGGGGGGCGCGCCCACCCCCACCAGGCACGCCCTCCACCCTCGTGGGCCCCATATTGCTCCACCGACGTACTCCTTCCTCCTATATATACCTACATACCGCTAAACGATCAGATACGGAGCCAAAACCCTAATTCCACTGCCGTAACTTTCTGTATCCATGAGATCCCATCTTGGGGCCTGTTCCGGAGCTCCGCCGGAGCGGGCATCGATCACGGAGGGCTTCGACATCAACACCGTAGCCTCTCCGATGAAGTGTGAGTAGTTTACCTCAGACCTACGTGTCCATAGTTAGGAGCTTGATGGCTTCTTCTCTCTTTTTGGATCTCAATACAACGTTCTCCCCCTCTCTTGTGGAGAACTATTTGATGTAATCTACTTTTTGCGGTGTGTTTGTTGAGACCGATGAATTGTGGGTTTATGATCAAGTCTTTCTATGAATAATATTTGAATCTTCTCTGAATTCTTTTATGTATGATTGGTTATCTTTGCAAGTCTCTTCAAATAATCAGTTTGGTTTGGCCTACTAGATTGATCTTTCTTGCAATGGGAGAAGTGCTTAGCTTTGGGTTCAATCTTGCGGTGTCCTTTCCCAGTGACAATAGGGGCAGCAAGGCACGTATTGTATTGTTGCCATCGAGGATAACAAGATGGGGTTCTCTTCATATTGCATGAGTCTATCCCTCTACATCATGTCATCTTGCTTAAGGCGTTACTCTATTTTTAACTTAATACTCTAGATGCATGCTGGATAGCGGTCGATGAGTGGAGTAATAGTAGTAGATGCAGTCAGGAGTCGGTCTACTTGTCTCGGACGTGATGCCTATATACATGAACATACCTAGATATTCTCATAACTATGCTCAATTCTGTCAATTGCTCAACAGTAATTTGTTCACCCACTGTAGAATACTTATGCTCTTGAGAGCAGACACTAGTGAAACCTATGGCCCCCGGGTCTATCTTTATCATATTGATCTCCTACTACTTAGTTATTTCCTTTGTTATTTACTTTGCCTTTATTTTACTTTGCATCTTTATCATAAAAATACCAAAAATATTATCTTATCATATCTATCAGATCTCACTCTCGTAAGTGGCCTTATAGGGATTGACAACCCCTATTTATGTTGGTTGCGAGGATTTATTTGTTTTGTGCAGGTACGAGGGACTCGCGCATAGCCTCCTACTGGATTGGTACCTTGGTTCTCAAAAACTGAGGGAAATACTTACGCTACTTTGTTGCATCATCCCTTCCTCTTCGGGGAAAACCAACGCTGTGCTCAAGAGGTAGCAGCGACGCCGCCTCCCTTTCCTAACTTTAGGTAGCTACTTGCACGCTAAAGGGGACCTCTTGAGCATCACGCCTCAGGAGCTCTTACTGGACATCAGGCCACTCAACTCCTGGCCTTGACCACGTCATCGCGACCTGGCATACCAGGGATGGCTGCAGCCTACCTGGGGACCGGGACCTGTCGGCGTAGAGCACCAAGCTACCACGAAGTTGGAAAGGGGAGACCAAGCCGAAGCAAGACAAGCATTCATAAATCTTCATAATAAGGATGATATCAACAAAAGGCATTACAGACCCTTTACATGCCCCCCATGGGGTTCGACTCGAGTCCTCGCAGGAAACAAAAGAAGAAGGTTTCTAGGAGCCCTATCTACACGCGCCAACGCCGCCGGTGCCATCATCAACAGTGGGCCATGGGAGGCCGGCGCCAACCCCATCCAGATCAGCGACGGCGATGTCCGGACGTTGCGGCTGCACTCCAGGCACGACGAGAGCTCGGGGGCATGTAGCTATCATCGCTCGTCTCCGGAGTCTCGTAGGGCTTGGGAGAGTCGCTGGACTCCCAAGCATTACCGCTGCTGCTGGACAAACTCCTGGCGAGGCCAGCGGCAGGCCTGGCTCCTGCTGCTGCGCCCCGTCCCGACGACCCCCTCCAAGGCAGCATTCCAACCAGCGGCCTTCCTCGTCGAAGACCTTGAAGAACATCGTAGAGGCGCCGCTGTACTCGAAGTGGATGGCGAGGGCGCCCTCCGTGCGGGAAACTCGGGAGACCTCACCCCAGCCGCGGGTCATGAAGATCTTGCCCGGGGAGACAACCTCGACCTCCACCGTTGTCGCCGGGTCATCGCACTTGGCATGCTGCAGCCATAATTGGAGGGGACCCCTCGACGGTATCTCGTCGAAGAAGAACTATGGGAAGCGAATCCAAGTGCGCGGAGGCATCACCGCCCACATCACGAGTTCGTGCGAGGAGCCTTCGGCGTGGGTTCCTGGGGCGATGGCGCACGCCACCACGGCGCGGCGACCACGGCCGTGACGTGGACGGCGCTAGTCGCCGCCTCTACCCGCGGAGCCCTTGGTCTGGGCATATATGGGTAGCGGATACCCGGGGAGAGGCCGCTCACACCAAAGCCTCGACACCTCTGGCCCCATGACTACGTCGCGGTGGCGGGCCAGCCTCTTCTTCGCGGAAGCGGCCCCGGCTCGTCGTGGGGGGCTTTTCCCTTCACTAAGGCTGAGAACCTCCGAATCGCCGCCATTGGTGTCGCTGCGAGCAATGAAGCGAGGGAGAAGAAGCGAGTGGAGCAGGAAGATATGGGCGACTGTCGGTGTCAAAACCGGCGGATCTCGGGTAGGGGGTCCCGAACTGTGCGTCTAAGGCGGATGGTAACATGAGGCAGGGGACACGATGTTTACCCAGGTTCGGGCCCTGTCGATGGAGGTAATACCCTACTTCCTGCTTGATTGATCTTGACGATATGAGTTTTACAAGAGTTGATCTACCACGAGATCATAGAGGCTAAACCCTAGAAGCTAGCCTATGATTATGATTGTTGTTGTCCTATGGACTAAACCCTCTGGTTTATATAGACACCGGAGGGTCTAGGGTTACACAAAGTCGGTTACAAGGGAGGAGATCTACATATACGAATTGCCAAGCTTGCCTTCCACGCAAAGGAGAGTCTTACTCGGACACGGGATGAAGTATTCAATCTTGTATCATCATAGTCCAACAGTCCGGCCAAAGGATATAGTCTGGCTGTCCGAGGACCCCCTAATCTAGGACTCCCTCAGTAGCCCCTAAACCAGGCTTCAATGACGATGAGTCGGGCGCGCAGGTTTGTCTTCGGCATTGCAAGGGGGGTTCCTTCTCCGAATACTCCCTAGATGATTTTGAACACATGGATAGTGTCCGGCTCTGCAAAACAAATTCCACATACCACCGTAGAGAGTATAATATTTCCACAAATCTAATCTGTTGACAACTTTTCATAACGTGACATCACGCCGTAGCCTGGTCATTATTCGAACTGTTTTTCTCAACCAGCTACTACACATATTGCGAGGCGGTTTTCTTGGCACGTCTTATCGAAGCAGAGATCGTGTCCCCTTATAACAGGATTCTCATCAATACAGGTGTGGCTAACCCAACTGCGCCTGCTGGTATGACTCCTCGATTTTAGGCAAGTTCCAAACGGGCACGCGGAGGGCCCTTTATATTCGCCCTCTTTATAAAGGGGCCAAGGCTTGTCCTTTTCTTCTCGCGCTCAATCCTTCCCCTTCCCCACCTCGAGTTCCAACACCCAAGGCTCAGGCTAAGTGCTTCAGACCTTCAACCATGTCCGGATCCAACCTTCAAGGTCAGTGGATGGCCTCCTCTATCATAGAGGGGGACATCAAGAAGCTAAGGGAAGCCAGGTACCTGACCGCCGAAATCTCGCACAGGCTGCCTGCTCAAGGGAAGGTCATCCCCACTCCCAAACCCAACTAGAGCGTCGTATTTGTTTCCCGCTTCCTCCGAGGGCAAGGCTTTAGTCTTGATCCCTTTGTCAAATGGCTAATGTTCTATTACGGGCTTGATTTCCATGATCTAGCCTCGGATTCCATCCTTCACATCTCGTCGTTTATCGTCGTGTGTGAGGCCTTCCTCCGCATCACCCCACACTTCGGCTTATGGCTCAAGACCTTCAATGTGAAGCCGAAGATGATCGATGGGCGACACGCAGAACGTGGAGGTGCCACAATAAGCAAAGGCGTCGATGCTCCATGGCCAAAGGGTTCCTTCCCGGAGGTGTCCAACTTATGGTAGCGGGAGTGGTTTTACATCACAACTCCCCGAAGTACTAAGTGCATAGCTGCCCCCGCCTTCCGTTCGAGCCCCCGCACAACTGGCGTCATGGGTCAACAAGGGGCTGGACTGGGGGCCAGTTAATGATGTGCCGACATTGCAAAGTCGCATCCGAGATCTCCTCAAGAGGGATGTTAGTCTCATCAAGGTAATGCAAGTTATGCTAGTTCGTCGGGTCCTGCCATGCCAACGCTGGTCTCTCCGTATGTGGGAGTTCAACCCGGAAGGACCGCGAACTATTCAGCAATTCTTCAGCATGACGCTCGGAGGGATGTATGTATTGTTCTTCGGATCACGAATAAAGTGTCCGGACACCACCGAGGATGCGGGTCTAAACTGCAATCGTCCAGATACCCATGTAAGTAATTCTGCGGCCGAACACGTCGTCTTTTCATAACATCATTCTGAAAAAATCGATCTTGGCCAGGACTAGATAAGAAAGGCGAAGATGATCAGGTGTTCGTCCCCCCTTCCCGAAGGCTCACCGGATCCTATACTAGCCAGGATGCTTGAGCTCAAGACTTACCAAGTGCCATTAGGGGAAGATAAAAGGGAGGGATAAGGAAGCCGAAAGCGGGCCTCATGCATTACTCATCAAAACCGGGGGAATTAGTGTCTTCGTGAAGGAGGATAACCGGGGAGAAGAATCTAAAGTTCCCTCTCCCCAAGGAAAGAAGAGGACCACCTCTGAAGACTTGGAAACAAGGGTTTCCAAATGAGGGAAGAATCTTTCGCCAGGGGGCCCTGCCCCGGAGGGCATCCTTGCCGCACAGTGCCCGCAAGGGGATCAGCCCTCCACCGAGCTGTAAGTGAACCAGAGTACTTTTGATAAATATATCCTGCTTTATCTCCGAGGACAATAACCGAGACATATGTCTTGCAGTCTGGATCATAGCCCTTCTCGACAGAGTTCGTCTTTGGGGGATCTTCTTCTAGAGATGATGGAGAGCGAAACGCCTCCCCTGTCTCCCAGTCTCCTGGGGCGCACGACCCTGAGGTGTCATCACGGAGGATTTCTCCTAATCCGCCAGGGCCAGAAGGTAACCCTTCGTCCACACGAAGTCCGGAGTATTCGGCTCCTAAGGAGAGCAGTAGAAAGAGTCTGGGATTGTCCGGTGCACAACCAGATGTACTGATGGGTCTTCTGGAGCAAGCGGCTATCTCGGAGGAGCATCGTACTTTAATGGGTACGGTGGTCGAGAGGATCTCATCCACCAAAAGTGGGTTGCATGAAGCTTTTACGAGCCTGCTAAGAGGCTTTGAGGTACGCAAAGTAATATATAATTTTTTTACGGTACCGCACATGCTAGGTGTGCTCTATACAGATAGTAGCCCCTGAGACTCTGGTTGCTGTCCAGAGGCGGCAAACAGAGGATCATAGTCCCAGGTAATGATCATGCTACTCACATGTGTAGGCGGCTGAGTGTCCGGTGGCTGGCCGAACTGGTGAGTTTGCCGAACCGAGGCGGCAGCTTGATACGGCAGATGCCGACATCATGCTTGTGAACAAGCGGCTTGACGAGGCACATGGTATGTATTCTCCGGTGGTCAACAGATATTAAGAGGAGCATGATGCTAGTATCTATAACATGCTGTGACTGCAGGTGGAGCTGCCACCATGGAGACCCTTCAGGCAGAGCTTGCCCGAGCCAAGGAACAAGCCAGGAGGAGTGATGCGGCCGTCCTAAAGGCGGCCGAAGAATTAAGAGCCGAACAGGCTGCTCGTCGCCAGAGCGAAGATAAAATAGCCAAGATGGCTATTGAGCTGAAGGATGCCGCCGACCGGTATGAGCTTCGCGAAAAGGAAAGCCAAGCGAAAGTGGTGGACCTGGAGAAATACATGGTAGCAGCCAAGGAGACCCGCTCTAAAATCCGAGCGGCAAAGGAGGAGCTTCGTCAAGCCAGAGATATCATGGCTGGGAAGTCCTTTTTGTTGCGGACGAAGTTCGGAGATCCGAAGTATGCCCCTCTGGATCAATTATGGAGTGATGCAGACACATATTCGGACCTGGCAATGAGTGTTGCTGATGCGACTGAGTTTTTCAAAGATCAAAAAGATCACGAAGTAGAAAAGTTGTTCTGGTCGCAGTTCAGTGCTCCAACGCGTCCGCTGCTGTAAATGAGCGAATGGACAAGTGGGCTGAGCTCCATAGGTTGTCTAGGCTTGCCATGAGGTCTGTCGTGGATCATCTTTGGCCGGAAGGACCAAGGCCAAATAGTTATTTTGGTTTAGTGCAACGATTCCTTGGTGTTGTGCCACATATCGACGCTGTAAAGAGGTCGGCGTGCATAGAGGGTGCGCGGATGGCTCTTGCTCGTGTTAAGACATACTGGGCAGAGATGGATGCCACCGCTATTGCAACCCGGGGTCCGGCCATAGGCCAGGTCTTGTCCGAGCACTATTTTGAAAAAGTCCTAGAAGGCGCTCGTTTAATAGAGGCTCAGTGCTTCAAGAGTATCATGTTCGAGTGACATGTATCCCAATTTGTAAAAACAATGCTATTTGGCTTATAAAAGGCTGTGTTTATACTTTTGCCTGAAAGTATTATGATGCCTCCTGTGTGACCGTTTTATGTATGTATATAACCTGAAAGTTTCCAATCGTCGGCTTTAGCCCCCACGCATATAATGCGGGGGTGTTCGGAAAAGCGCGTATTCACACTTTGATCCAACGTCTTGCTCCATTAAGGAGGTGATACCGCGGCGAACAAGGCAATTGGACTTTATTGCTTTAACACTTTCACTTAGCCATAGGAGTTTGACAGTGGGGCTACTATATAGCCCTTGGTACTTCCACTCTTATCTGAATACGATGCACGTACATACATGACCGGGAAGCCGCTCCTTCATTAATGCGGAGGAATCACGAAGATTCCATTGATTCCTCGAGTGGTTGACTAGTCTTGCACTTTATCATGACAGTCAGTTTTCGGCTTTCTCTACTGAGGTGCTCATCCAGATGAACCAGGGCACAATCGCAGTAGTTCTCCCGGTGCCACCTTAGCCGATAGAGCGGAACGTAAGGTAGCAAAACATGGGAGCCGGGCAAACCCAACTATTGACCAAAGACATGATTCGGAGCTGATGCATATAAGGCCAAACTCACGACGCCGAACACTCCCTAAGGTATTCGGTCTTTACAATGTATACTGGGCTGAGTAACACCCTCGATAATAAGTCCTGAGTTTCCAGGTACGTGCATTAGTCTAACGTCACGAAATGTCAATAACGCCAGCATCCCTCTTGGTTATGTTGAGTATCCTGAGGGTGTGAAGCAACAAGAGACAGTAAAAAAGGTTTACACAAGGTCTTAATATAAAAAGAAACCTTTGAACGGGGCCCTGCTGCACGTCTGCGCCTGTGTCTCCGTTGTGCCGTATCCTGGAAGGGTGTAGAACGATGATCATCTGTAAGAGAGAAAAACCCAGGTCAAAGTTTTCGTGCGAAAAATTGGTTATTCTTAATAAACCATTAAAATTCAATCTAAATAAGATCGAGCCGAACTGTAGTCCTTTTTACATGTGGGTAGCCCCTAGCCCCACCTATGGGGGTATATCCATCGACCCAGTCTTAGGTTTATTTGAGCTGTTACAGCTAGTGGTGCACCGGACTCGTCTAGCCGTGTCCGCGATCTTGATGACCGATCATTTATTCTGGTTGGAGAGGGCATTCAGTGTTCGGCTGCTAAATCTGCCACACGTTTTTCCGCACATAAGGATCGTTCTATGTTTCCACTGACTATGATGATGCCACGTGGACCGGACATCTTAAGCTTAAGATAAGCGTAATGTGGTATTGCATTAAAACGAGCGAAGGCCGTTCTTCCGAGTAGTGCTTGATAGCCACTTCAGAATGGAGCGATGTCGAAGGTTAACTTTTCACTTCGGAAGTTTTCGGGAGAACCGAATACAACCTCTAGTACTAGAGAGCCCGTGCAGCGGGCCTCTGAGCCTGGTATTACTCCTTTAAAGGTAGTATTGCTTTGGTTGATTCTTGTCGGGTCTATCCCATTTTGTGGACTATGTCCTGATATATCAGATTAAGACTACCGCCGTCGTCCATAAGGACTCGGGTGAGATGGTATCCGTCAATTATTGGGTCTAGTACCAAGGCAGCCGATCCTCCGTGCCGGATACTAGTCGGGTGATCCCCGCGATCAAAAGTGATCGAGCAAGCCGACCAAGGGTTGAACTTGGGGGTAGAGGGCTCCACGGCGTATATGTCTCGGAGTGTGTATTTGCTCCTCCTCTTCGTTACGTGAATCATGTTCACTATTTTGACCTCCGGTGGGAATTTTTTCTATCCCCCAGTGTTCGGTTGGCGAGGCTCATCGTCATCTTCGCTTGGTGTCTCCCTCCCCTTGTGTTCGGCGTTTAGCTTGCCGGCCTGCTTGAAGACCCAGCATTCTCTGTTGGTGTGATTTGCGGGTTTGTCGGAGGTGCCATAAATCTGACATAATCTGTCTAGAATCTTATTTAGGCTGGACGGTCCATCTCTATTGCCTTTGAATGGCTTTTTCCGTTGATCGGGTCGAGAGCCCCTGAATCCGGTGTTTACTATCGTGTTGTCTAGGCTGTCTTCCTTGTTTCAACGCTAGCTTTTATTGTGTCATGGTTTTCCATTGCCATCCCTGACTTCGGATGTGCCTGGGTCGCTAGTGCCGCTACGGGCTAGCCAACTATCTTCGCCCGCGCAAAAGAGGGTCATAAGGCTTGTTAGGGCTGCCATTGTCCTCGGTTTTTCCTGGCCAAGGTGCCTGGCGAGCCATTCGTCCCGGACAATGTGTTTGAAATCCGCTAAGGCTTCGGCGTCCGGGCAGTCGAAAATTTGATTCTTCTTAGTGAGGAATCTGTTCCAAAGCTTTCGGGCTGACTCTCCGGGCTGTTGAATTATGTGACTTAAATTGTCTGCATCCGGAGGTCGGACATAGGTCCCTTGAAAATTAGCGTGAAAAGCATCTTCAAGCTCTTCCCCACTTCCAATTGAGTTTTTGGGGAGGCTCTTCAGCCAGTGACGAGCTGGTCCTTTCAACTTGAGGGGTAAGTATTTGATTGCGTGGAGATCATCTCCGCGAGCCATGCGGATATGAAGGATAAAGTCCTTAATCCAGACCCCGGGGTCTGTCGTTCCGTCGTATGCCTCTATGTTCATGAGTTTGAATCCTTCTGGAAATTCGTGATCCAGAACCTCATCGGTGAAGCATAGGGGGTGCGCGGCACCCCTGCATTTGGATGTGTCATGGCATTCTGACGGTTGTAGTGTTCGGTTTTGATTCTGTGTCGGAGCACACTTCCTAGATCCGTAGATGGACCTGGTCATACCGGCTTTTTGGTGCAAGTCCTCACGTAAATCATGTGCTGACTTATGTGCGACATCGTTAGCCGCCCTATCGCGGCCATGGGGTGGTCGATCCGGCTGATCGGCCGTTTTATTTTTCGGCTGTATAGGCTCTAAGGCCTCATCATCTAATTCGGGAAGCCTAGGTAAGGTGGCCATCTCACATGATAGCTCCATACAAAATATTATGCTCGTTGAATCCCTTGGCTAAAATTTACTTTTAGTATCTAGACTTGCTGATTTCGGTTTCAATGTCCTATTTACTGAAGTAGATTGCCAAGTGTTTCGTAGAGATAATCATAAAATAGTCTTTACCGGTATACGCAGAGGTGATCTTTACATTGTTGATTTCACTAAAAAGGCTCAACCTAGAACTTGCTTAATTGCTAAATCTTCTAAAGGTTGGTTATGGCATAGATGATTAGGTCATGTTGGTATGCGAAACCTTGACAAGGTTATTAAAGGAAATCATATCCTTGGCATTAACGATGTCATATTTGGTAAGGATGGACTTTGCAGCGCTTGTCAAGCAGGTAAACAGGTTGGAGGAAGGCATCCCGTGAAGAACATCATGACCATGAGGAGACCACTCGAGCTACTTCACATGGATCTTTTTGGTCCTAACGCTTACAAAAGTCTCGGTGGAAATTCTTTTGGTCTAGTTATAGTTGATGATTTTTCAAGATTTACGTGGGTGTTCTTTCTCGATGATAAATCACAGGTCCAAAAGATCTTCAAAACCTTTGCTAGGAAGGCCCAAAATCAATTTGAAGTGAAAATCAAGAAGGTTCGCAGCGACAACAGGAGGAGTTCAAGAACGCAAATGTGGCCACCTTTCTTGATGAAGAAGGGATTTCACATGAGTTCTAGGCTACATACATACCTCAACAAAATGGAGTTGTTGAGAGGAAGAATTGGACACTCATTGAAATGGCGAGAACGATCCTTGATGAGTACAAGATGCCAAAGCACTTTTGGGCGGAAGCAGTTGAGACAGCTTGTCATGCAACAAATCGCTTGTATCTTCACAAGCTACTTGGCAAGGCGGCATACGAGCTCCTCACCGGTAACAAACCAAAAGTTGGATACTTTTGAGTATTCGTCTCAAAGTGCTACATTCTTGATAAGCATCGTCATTCTAAATTTGCTCCTAAGTCTCATGAAGGTTTCCTACTTGGTTATGGCTCAAACTCTCACACATACCGTGTCTACAATAATTTCACCCGAAAGGTTGAAGAGACGGTAGATGTGAAGTTTGATGAATCTAACGGCTCGCAAGTAGAGCAATTGCCAATTTATGTAGGAGACAAAGACCCTTCTGAAGCAATCCAAGACTTGTCTATTGGCAAGATTTGTCCAACGAAGGTGAAGGAGAGTACCTCATCCATCCAAGTGGAAGCTTCTACCTCACGACAAGGTGAACCAAGAGTTGATACGGAAGCATCCACAAGTGGGACACACCAAGATGAAGGAAACGAGGAAGTGCACCAAGATGAACGCCAACAACCTCCTTCTCCACCACGACAAGAGAGCGACAACGTCAACAACGAAGAAGGCCAAGAAGAAGACAAGATGAATAAGATGTTCAACCAAGATCCAAGCAAAAGCTTTCACGAGTTCGAGCAAGAATTGCTAAAGACCATCCCATCGAGCAAACCTACAATGATATCCAAACCGGGAGAATCACTCGCTCAAAAACACGTTTAGCGAACTTTTGTGAACACTATTCATTCATCTCTAGCATTGAACCTATGAAGGTTGAAGAAGCTTTGGAAGATCCGGATTGGATAAATGCCATGCATGAAGAGCTACACAACTTTGAGAGAAATCAAGTTTGGACATTAGTTGAGAAGCCCGACAACGACCACAACATCATCAGTACCAAATGGGTGTTTCGCAACAAGCAAGATGAAGATGGACAAGTAGTTCGCAATAAAGCACGTCTTGTCGCCCAAGGCTACACTCAAGTCAAAGGTATGGACTATGGTGAGACATATGCCCCCATTGCTAGACTTGAGTCCATTCGCATCTTACTTGCCTATGCTAATCATCATGATATCACCTTGAACCAAATGGACATTAAAAGTGATTTTCTAAATGGTGAAATAGAGGAGGAAGTCTATGTTAAGCAACCTCCCGGATTTGTCAATCCTAAGAAACCTAATCATGTTTACAAACTTCACAAAGCTCTTTATGGTCTTAAACAAGCTCCTAGAGCATGGTATAAATGCTTGACCAACTTTCTTATTGAAAAAGGCTTTGAAATTGGAAAAATAGATTCTACTCTTTTTACTAAAAGGGTTAATGAAGAACTATTTGTGTGCCAAATTTATGTCGATGATATTATATTTGGATCAACTAACCCTCATTTTAGTGAAAAGTTTGGAAAGCTAATGTCGGAGAAGTTTGAGATGTCGATGATGAGTGAACTCAAATTCTTTCTAGGTTTGCAAATCAAGCAAACTACGGAAGGTACCTTTGTCTCTCAAACGAAGTACACCAAGGACTTATTCAAGAAGTTCAATATGCAAGAATGCAAAGGTATGACTACACCCATGCCTACTAGTGGACATCTTGATTTAACCAAAGATGGTGAACCGGTTGATCAAAAGGTTTATCGCTCTATGATTGGTTCATTGTCATATCTATGTGCTTGACGTCCCGATATTATGCTATGTGTGTGCATGTGTGCATGATATCAAGCCGCTCCTAAAGAATGTCATCTTAAGGCCGTGAAAAGGATAGTGAGATACTTAATCCATACACCAAATTTTGGCATTTGGTATCCAAAGAGGGCCTCCTTTGATCTTGTTGGCTACTCCGACTCGGACTATGCCGGTGACAAGGTTGATAGAAAGTCCACTTCGGGTACTTGTCAATTTCTTGGTAGATCTCTTGTGTCTTGGTCTTCCAAGAAACAAAACTCGGTATCCTTATCCATCGCCAAAGCAGAATACATTGCCGCTGGATCATGTTGTGATCAATTACTTTGGATGACCCAAACTCTTAAAGATTATGGGATATCTGTGAAACATGTTCCATTACTTTGTGACAATGAAAGTGCTATTAAGATTGCGCACAATCCCGTGCAACATGCTCAAACTAAGCATATTGAAGTTCGTCATCATTTCATTCGAGATCATGTTGCCAAAGGGGACATTAATCTTAAGCATGTTCACACTGAAAAGAAGTTAGCTGATATATTCAGGAAACCACTTGATGAGAAAGTGTTTTGCAGGTTAAGAGGTGAATTGAACATCATGGATGCTTCAAACTTGGAGTAGGAACTCCATTTGATACATGCAAGGCATGAGCCTATGACTAATCCTTGATATTTCTCTTGTGTTGACTATCTTATGTCTTGGATATATTTGCACCTTGCATGTTATCTAACCCGTGTTGGTACTTGGACGAATCTAAATCTACGAGATTGCAACTCACTCACACCTTGAGCAATTTCTATACCACCAAGTCTCAACACAATGCTGGATGAAGACAAGTAAGCACGCAACCATTCAAACATATCCTATAGCAAACTTTATGTTGAGTTTCATGATTGTCATTTTGGATACACAAGTTCTCTTCCTTGCAAGAATTAACCCATGTAGGTAGATGAACTCAAACTCCAAGTGGTGCTCCCAACTCTTGATGAGCTACATCAACCTTGAGCAATCCACACAAGTTCAACTACATGATCATGATCAACGCCACCACCCAAGGTATGTTATTCCATCTTAGAGAAGCTTTACTACAAGTCATGAGTCAAAGCAACTCGACAAGATGTGAATACATCAAAAAGCTTAAACAAAAAATGGTAACCCCATTTTGATCTTAAACGATGAGTATGACCTATGATCAAGTGATCACACTTGACTCCTAAGTCAATATACTCTTAACATACGTGACTTTGTCGCCGACCAATTCTAGATGAAGTTCTCTTGTGTTCTTTTTGTGCTCTTGCATTTGTCTCATGTGTATTTGTTTCCAACTTCATCTAGACTTCTTTTTAGTTTCTTCTTTTTTATTTTCTGTTCTGCATTCCTTGCATCAAATTCATTGCAAACCTTTCAGTTAATTCCTTGCAATCCTTGTGAGATCTTACTTGTCTAGTGAGCTAAGGTGACAAGTGTTTTCTCTGTGATGAACTCGGTATCACCGGTCTGATGCTTTCAGTGAAACCGAATCCTCTCAGTACAACTAAACCATACAACTCGGTGTCACTGATTTCACTACAAGAAAGACATCATGCCACTTGCTTCTGCATTCTTTTTTGATCCAGCTCCACTCAACGAATCTTGTCCTCGACAAGCATCCCATTCAACTTGCTGCTTTGTTCTGTGACTCAAGGACCAAACCCATCATGAAAAAATCCAGAAGAACCCTTCTTGGAAATTGATATCAAAGGGGGAGAGAGAGATCACATCAAAGCTTAATCATATCTATAAGGGAGAGAATACTCAAGGTAAGAAAGAGTAATCATCAAGTACCCCAGATGCTTGGTGTTCAAGAGGAGAGCAGTCACATGTCTTCAAGAGGGGAAAGACATGTTCATATTTGCTCGTTTGCATTAGCTCTGTTTATTTCCTTTGAGCTCTGATTTTGCTCTGATTTTCTGTTCCCTATCTTCTCCCAGTATCCCATGCTAGATTCAGGGGGAGCAAGACATCTAAGGGGAGGAAATCCTTGGATTTATTGCACATCTTTACCTGTGGGGACATGTCTATATCCAATGTGGTAATTAGTACTCACTCTACATGTCATCCCAGTCTTGGTACTCTTGTGGTTTCTTTTGTTTGCTCTGGCCAGTAGGTGTATCTGTGTTATCTAACCTTGTTTACGCAGGTTCATTCCATCCTAAGCCAACTCAATACCACAAGGTAAGTATATGCATCATAGTCATGTGTATGAGAAATTCTTGCTGATGTACATACTGTTTGCAAGAAGGACTCATGAGCATGAAGGTACATTTCTCATATTCACATCATTTGCTCTGATGCATATAGCCAAGATACATGTAACACTTTGCTTACTCTATCATGTTTATGCATTCACATGCTTCTATATTCCATTTTCACATTATTGCATACATGTAGGGGGGGCCTATGCATGTTACATGTCTTTCCAAAGCTTTACTTACTATTCTCTATATCTTTATCTAAAGCTTTGGTGTATGTTGTCATCAACTACCAAAAAGGGGGAGATTGAAATCACAAGTGCTCCCCAGGTGGTTTTGGTAATTAATGTCAACATATCTCTTGTTGGACTAACACTTTTACCTAGTATGTTTTAGATAAGTTCAACAATGAAGTGGCATGGACTAGAGGATGTGGAACCCCTTCAAAATGCTAAGGACAAATGATTGGCTCAAGCTCCAAGCTCAAGACTCTACATTTTCTATTTTAGAGATCCAAGATCACATTGAGTCTATAGGAAAAGCCAATACTATTAAGAAGGGATGAGGTGTTGCTTAATGAGGCACTTGCTCAAAATGCTTAGTGATATGCTCCAAAGCCCTCAACCACTTTCTCACATCCACATATGGCCTAAACCAAAAGTCAAACTCGGCCCCACCGATTCTTTCTATCCGGAGCCACCGAGTTCAGTTGACATAGCCACTGCCAGAAACCCTAATCAGTTCGGTCTCACCGATGGGATCTCAGTCTCAACAAGATGGGCTTGTAAACTCTCTGTTACCTATTGCAATATTTTCGGTCCCATCGAGATATGCAATTGGCCCCATCGAGTTTGCTTGGCCAACTCTCTGTTCCGCTTATTACCCAAATCGGTCCCACCGATTTTGAGTAATCGGTCAAACCGAGTTTTGGATTTACCCTAACCCTAGCACATCGGTCCCACCGAGTTGATCCAATCGGTCCCACCGAAAACCCTAATGGTCACTAGCTTTGTTGAATCGGTCCGACCAAGTTTATCAATTCGGTCCCACCAAGATTGGCAAGTTGTGTGTAACGGTTAGATTTTGTGTGGAGGCTATATATACCCCTCCACCACCTCTTATTCATGGAGAGAGCCATCAGAACAAACCTACACTTCCAACTTACTTTTTCTGAGAGAGAACCACCTACACTTGTGTTGAGGCCAAGATATTCCATTCTTACCATATGAATCTTGATGTCTAGCCTTCCCCAAGTTGCTTTCCACTCAAATCCTATTTTCACCAAATCCATATCCTGTGAGAGAGAGTTGAGTGTTGGGGAGACTATCATTTGAAGCACAAGAGCAAGGAGTTCATCATCAACACACCATTTGTTACTTCTTGGAGAGTGGTGTCTCCTAGATTGGCTAGGTGTCACTTGGGAGCCTCTGACAAGATTGTGCAGTTGAACCAAGGAGTTTGTAAGGGCAAGGAGATCGCCTACTTCGTGAAGATCTACCGCAAGTGAGGCAAGTCCTTCGTGGGCGATGGCCATGGTGGGATAGACAAGGTTGCTTCTTCGTGGACCCTTCGTGGGTGGAGCCCTCCGTGGACAGGCGCAACCGTTACCCTTCGTGGGTTGAAGTATCCATCAACATGGATGTACGATAGCACCACCTATCGGAACCACGTCTCAAAAATCTCCGTGTCTCCAAATTGCGTTTGCACACTCCAATCCCATCTCTTTACATTCTTGCAAGGGTTTTGCCGGAACTCAAACAAATGTCGGATTTTGGGTTCCGGTAGATATCTTGAGTTTCGAACACTGGGGTGCGCACGAAGATCTTTCCCCCTAGCTCACGCTCTTAAATGATCTCAGAACCTAACTCGCCAAACCCGAAGAACAAAGGACACATGGTTTATACTGGTTCGGGCCACCGATGTGGTGTAATACCCTACTCCTGTGTGGTGTGGTGGATTGCCTCTTGGGCTGAGGATGAACAAGTACAAGGGAAGAACAGCCTCCTGAGGAGAGGTGTTCTTGGGCTCGATGAGCTTGTGTGGTTGAGGATGCAATGGATCCGATCCAAGATGAGTTGCCTCCTACTGTGGTGGCTAGTCCTATTTATAGATGCCCTGGCCCTCTTCCCAAATGTAGGTGGGAAGGGATCCAACTATCGGATTGGGGGTTCCGGCAAAACCCTTGAGGTTCTAACACTGGGGTGCGCACAAAGATCTCTCCCCTCTCTAGCTCGCACACTCTACGATCCCACGGTCTGGCTCGACGGACTCAAAGAACGAGAGGCACAATATTTATACTGGTTCAGGCCACCGTTGTGGTGTAATACCCTACTCTAGTGTGGTGTGTGTTGGGGAACGTAGTAATTTCAAAAAAATTCCTACACACACGCAAGATCATGGTGATGCATAGCAACGAGAGGGGAGAGTGTGATCTACGTACCCTTGTAGATCGACAACGGAAGCGTTAACTTGGTTGATGTAGTCGTACGTCTTCACGGCCCGACCAATCAAGCACCGAAACTACGTCACCTCCGAGTTATAGCACACGATCAGCTTGATGACGATCCCCGGACTCCGATCCAGCAAAGTGTCGGGGAAGAGTTCCGTCAGCACGACGGCGTGGTGACGATCTTGATGTACTACTGTCGCAGGGCTTCGCCTAAGCACCGCTACAATATTATCAAGGACTATGGTGGAAGGGGGCACCGCACACGGCTAAGAATATGATCACGTGGATCAACTTGTGTCCTTAGGGGTGCCCCTTGCCTCCGTATATAAAGGTTCAAAGGGGGGGCGGCCGGCCAAGAGGAGGCGCGCCAGGAGGAGTCCTACTCCTTCCGGGAGTAGGACTCCCCCCTTTCCTAGTTGGAATAGGATTCGTGGAGGGGGGAAAGAGGAGAGAGAAGGGGAAGGGGGCCGGCCCCCTCTCCTTGTCCTATTCAGAACAAGGGGGGAGGGGCGCGCGGCCCATCTCTGTCCACCTCTCCTCTCTTCCACTAAGGCCCACTAAGGCCCATATACCTCCCGGGGGGTTCCGGTAACCTCCCGGTAATCCGGTAAAATCCCGATTTCACCCGGAACACTTCAGATATCCAAACATAGGCTTCCAATATATCAATCTTTATGTCTCGACCATTTCGAGACTCCTCGTCATGTCCATGATCATATCCGGGACTCCTAACAACCTTCGGTACATCAAAACACATAAACTCATAATATAATTGCCATCGAAACCTTAAGCGTGCGGACCCTACGGGTTCGAGAACAATGTAGACATGACCGAGACACGTCTCCGGTCAATAACCAATAGCGGAACCTGGATGCCCATATTGGTTCCTACATATTCTACGAAGATCTTTTATTGGTCAGACCGCATAACAACATACGTTGTTCCCTTTGTCATCGGTATGTTACTTGCCCGAGATTCGATCATCGGTATCCTATACCTAGTTCAATCTCGTTACCGGCAAGTATCTTTACTCGTTCTGTAATACATCATCCCGCAACTAACTCATTAGTTGCAATGCTTGCAAGGCTTAAGTGATGTGCATTACCGAGAGGGCCCAGAGATACCTCTCCGACAATCGGAGTGACAAATCCTAATCTCTAAATACGCCAACCCAACATGTACCTTTGGAGACACCTGTAGAGCTCCTTTATAATCACCCAGTTACGTTGTGACATTTGGTAGCACACAAAGTGTTCCTCTGGCAAACGGGAGTTGCATAATCTCATAGTCATAGGAACATGTATAAGTCATGAAGAAAGCAATAGCAACATACTAAACGATCGGGTGCTAAGCTAATGGAATGGGTCATGTCAATCAGATCATTCAACTAATGATGTGATCCCGTTAATCAAATAACAACTCTTTGTCCATGGTTAGGAAACATAACCATCTTTGATTAACGAGCTAGTCAAGTAGAGGCATACTAGTGACACTTTGTTTGTCTATGTATTCACACATGTATTATGTTTCCGGTTAATACAATTCTAGCATGAATAATAAACTTTTATCATGATATAAGGAAATAAATAATAACTTTATTATTGCCTCTAGGGCATATTTCCTTCAGTCTCCCACTTGCACTAGAGTCAATAATCTAGATTACACAGTAATGATTCTAACACGCATGGAGCCTTGGTGCTGATCATGTTTTGCTCGTGGAAGACGCTTAGTCAACGGGTCTGCAACATTTAGATCCGTATGTATCTTGCAAATCTCTATGTCTCCCACCTGGACTAGATCCCGGATGGAATTGAAGCATCTCTTGATGTGCTTGGTTCTCTAGTGAAATCTGGATTCCTTTGCCAAGGCAATTGCACCAGTATTGTCACAAAAGATTTTCATTGGACCCGATGCACTAGGTATGACACCTAGATCGGATATGAACTCCTTCATCCAGACTCCTTCATTCGCTGCTTCCGAAGCAGCTATGTATTCCCCTTCACACGTAGATCCCGCCACGACGCTCTGTTTAGAACTGCACCAACTGACAGCTCCACTGTTTAATGTAAACACGTATCCGGTTTGCGATTTAGAATCATCCGGATCAGTGTCAAAGCTTGCATCAATGTAACCATTTACGATGAGCTCTTTGTCACCTCCATATACGAGAAACATATCCTTAGTCCTTTTCAGGTACTTCAGGATGTTCTTGACTGCTATCTAGTGATCCACTCCTGGATTACTTTGGTACCTCCCTACTAGACTTATAGCAAGGCACACATCAGGTCTGGTACACAGCATTGCATACATGATAGAGCCTATGGGTGAAGCATAGGGAACATCTTTAATTTTCTCTCTATCTTCTGCATTGGTCGGGCATTGAGTCTGACTCAACTTTACACCTTGTAACACAGGCAAGAACCCTTTCTTTGCTTGATCCATTTTGAACTTCTTCAAAATCTTGTCAAGGTATGTGCTTTGTGAAAGTCCAATTAAATGTCTTGATCTACCTCTATAGATTTTTATGCCTAATATGTAAGTAGCTTCACCGAGGTCTTTCATTGAAAAACTCTTATTCAAGTATCCCTTTATGCTATCCAGAAATTCTATATCATTTCCAATCAGTAATATGTCATCCACATATAATATCAGAAATGCTACAGAGCTCCCACTCACTTTCTTGTAAATACAGGCTTCTCCAAAAGTCTGTATAAAACCAAATGCTTTGATCACACTATCAAAGCGTTTATTCCAACTCCGAGAGGCTTGCACCAGTCCATAAATGGATCGCTGGAGCTTGCACACTTTGTTAGCTCCCTTTGGATCAACAAAACCTTCCGGTTGCATCATATACAACTCTTCTTCCAGAAATCCATTCAGGAATGCAGTTTTGACATCCATCTGCCAAATTTCATAATCATAAAATGTGGCAATTAATAACATGATTCGGACAGACTTAAGCATCGCTACGGGTGAGAAGGTCTCATCGTAGTCAACCCCTTGAACTTGCCGAAACCCTTTTGCGACAAGTTGAGCTTTGTAGACAGTAATATTACCGTCGGCGTCAGTCTTCTTCTTGAAGATCCATTTATTCTCAATTGCTTGCCGATCATTGGGCAAGTCAACCAAAGTCCACACTTTGTTCTCATACATGGATCCCATCTCAGATTTCATGGCTTCAAGCCATTTTGCGGAATCTGGGCTTACCATCGCTTCTTCATAGTTCGTAGGTTCATCATGATCTAGTAGCATGACTTCCAGAACTGGATTACCGTACCACTCTGGCGCGGATCTCACTCTGGTTGATCTACGAGGTTCAGTAGTATCTTGTTCTGAAGTTTCATGATCATTATCATTAGCTTCCTCACTAATTGGTGTAGGTGTCACAGAAACAGTTTTCTGTGATGCACTACTTTCCAATAAGGGAGCAGGTACAGTTACCTCGTCAAGTTCTACTTTCCTCCCACTCACTTCTTTCGAGAGAAACTCCTTCTCCAGAAAGTTTCCGAACTTAGCAACAAAAGACTTGCCTTCGGATCTGTGATAGAAGGTGTATCCAATAGTCTCCTTCGGATATCCTATGAAGACACATTTCTCCGATTTGGGTTCGAGCTTATCAGGTTGAAGCTTTTTCACATAAGCATCGCAGCCCCAAACTTTCAGAAATGACAACTTTGGTTTCTTGCCAAACCATAGTTCATAAGGTGTCGTCTCAACGGATTTTGATGGTGCCCTATTTAACGTGAATGCGGCCGTCTCCAAAGCATAACCCCAAAATGATAGCGGTAAATCAGTAAGAGACATCATAGATCGCAGCATATCTAGTAAAGTACGATTACGACGTTCGGACACACCATTACGCTGTGGTGCTCCGGGTGGCGTGAGTTGCGAAACTATTCCGCATTGTTTCAAATGTACACCAAACTCGTAACTCAAATATTCTCCTCCATGATCAGATTGTAGAAACTTTATTTTCTTGTTACGATGATTTTCAACTTCACTCTGAAATTCTTTGAACTTTTCAAATGTTTCAGACTTATGTTTCATTAAGTAGATATACCCATATCTGCTTAAGTCATCTGTGAAGGTGAGAAAATAACGATATCTGCCACGAGCCTCAATATTCATCGGACCACATACATCTGTATGTATGATTTCCAACAAATTTGTTGCTCTCTCGATAGTACCGGAGAACGGCGTTTTAGTCATCTTGCCCATGAGGCACGGTTCGCAAGTACCAAGTGATCCATAATCAAGTGGTTCCAAAAGTCCATCAGTATGGAGTTTCTTCATGTGCTTTACACCGATATGATCTAAACGGCAGTGCCACAAATAGGTTGCACTATCATTATCAACTCTGCATCTTTTGGCGTCAACATTATGAATATGTGTGTTACTACTATCAAGATTCAATAAGAATAGACCACTCTTCAAGGGTGCATGACCATAAAAGATATTACTCATATAAATAGAACAACCATTATTCTCTGATTTAAATGAATAACCGTCTCGCATCAAACAAGATCCAGATATAATGTTCATGCTTAACGCTGGCACCAAATAACAATTATTTAGGTCTAATATTAATCCCGAAGGTAGATGTAGAGGTAGCGTGCCGACCGCGATCACATCGACTTTTGAACCGTTTCCCACGCGCATCGTCACCTCGTCCTTAGCCAATCTTCGCTTAATTTGTAGTCCCTGTTTCGAGTTAGAAATATTAGCAACAGAACCAGTATCAAATACCCAGGTGCTACTGCGAGCATTAGTAAGGTACACATCAATAACATGTATATCACATATACCTTTGTTCACCTTGCCATCCTTCTTATCCGCCAAATACTTGGGGCAGTTCCGCTTCCAGTGACCAGTCTGCTACAGTAGAAGCACTCAGTTTCAGGCTTAGGTCTAGACTTGGGTTTCTTCTCTTGAGTAGCAACTTGCTTGCTGTTCTTCTTGAAGTTCCCCTTCTTCTTCCCTTTGCCCTTTTTCTTGAAACTAGTGGTCTTGTTGACCATCAACACTTGATGCTCCTTTTTGATTTTTACCTCCGCAGCTTTCAGCATTGCGAAGAGCTCGGGAATAGTCTTGTTCATCCCTTGCATATTATAGTTCATCACGAAGCTCTTGTAGCTTGGTGGCAGTGATTGGAGAATTCTGTCAATGACGCAATCATCTAGAAGATTAACTCCCATTTGAATCAAGTGATTATTATACCCAGACATTTTGAGTATATGCTCACTGACAGAACTTTTCTCCTCCATCTTGTAGCTATAGAACTTATTGGAGACTTCATATCTCTCAGTCCGGGCATTTGCTTGAAATATTAACTTCAACTCCTGGAACATTTCATATGCTCCATGACGTTCAAAACGTTGTTGAAGTCTCGGTTCTAAGCCGTAAAGCATGGCACACTGAACTATCGAGTAGTCATCAGCTTTGCTCTGCCAGACGTTCACAACATCTGGTGTTGCTCCAGCAGCAAGCCTGGCACCCAGCGATGCTTCCAGGACGTAATTCTTCTGTGCAGCAATGAGGATAATCCTCAAGTTATGGACCCAGTCCGTGTAATTGCTACCATCATCTTTCAACTTTGCTTTCTCAAGGAACGCATTAAAATTCAAAGGAACAACAGCACGGGCCATTTATCTACAATCATACATAAACAAGCAAGATACTATCAGGTACTAAGTTCATGATAAATTTAGGTTCAATTAATCATATTACTTAAAGAACTCCCACTTAGATAGACATCACTCTAATCCTTCTAAGTGATTACGTGATCCAAATCAACTAAACCATGTCCGATCATCACGTGAGATGGAGTAGTTTCATTGGTGAACATCACTATGTTGATCATATCTACTATATGATTCACGCTCGACCTTTCGGTCTTCATGTTCCGAGGCCATATCTGTATATGCTTGGCTCGTCAAGTATAACCTGAGTATTCCGCGTGTGCAACTGTTTTGCACCCGTTGTATTTGAACGTAGAGCCTATCACACCCGATCATCACGTGGTGTCTCAGCAGGAAGAACTTTCACAACGGTGCATACTCAGGGAGAACACTTCTTGATAATTAGTGAGAGATCATCTTATAATGCTACCGTCAATCAAAGCAAGATAAGATGCATAAAAGATAAACATCACATGCAATCAATATAAGTGATATGATATGGCCATCATCATCTTGTGCTTGTGATCTCCATCTCCGAAGCACCGTCATGATCACCATCATCACCGGCGCGACACCTTGATATCCATCATAGCATCGTTGTCGTCTCGCCAATCTTATGCTTCCATGACTATCGCTACCGCTTAGTGATAAAGTAAAGCATTACAGCATGATTGCATTGCATACAATAAAGCGACAACCATATGGCTCCTGCTAGTTGCCGATAACTCAGTTACAAAACATGATCATCTCATACAATAAAATTTAGCATCATGTCTTGACCATATCACATCACAACATGCCCTGCAAAAACAAGTTAGACGTCCTCTACTTTGTTGTTGCATGTTTTACGTGGCTGCTACGGGCTTTAAGCAAGAACCAATCTTACCTACGCATCAAAACCACAATGATAGTTTGTCAAGTTGGTGCTGTTTTAACCTTCACAAGGACCGGGCGTAGCCACACTTGGTTCAACTAAAGTTGGAGAAACTGTCACCCGCAAGCCACCTATGTGCAAAGCACGTCGGGAGAACAGGTCTCGCGTAAGAGTACGCGTAACGTCGGTCCGGGCCGCTTTGTCCAACAATACCGCCGAACCAAAGTATGACATGCTGGTAAGCAGTATGACTTATATCGCCCACAACTCACTTGTGTTCTACTCGTGCATATAACATCAACATATAAAACCTAGGCTCGGATGCCACTGTTGCGGAACGTAGTAATTTCAAAAAAAATCCTATGCACACGCAAGATCATGGTGATGCATAGCAACGAGAGGGGAGAGTGTGATCTATGTACCCTTGTAGATCGACAACGGAAGCGTTAACTTGGTTGATGTAGTCGTACGTCTTCACGGCCTGACCGATCAAGCACCGAAACTACGGCACCTCCGAGTTCTAGCACACGTTCAGCTCGATGACGATCCCCGGACTCCGATCCAGCAAAGTTTCGGGGAAGAGTTCCGTTAGCATGACGGCGTGGTGACGATCTTGATGTACTACTGTCGCAGGGCTTCGCCTAAGCACCACTATAATATTATCGAGGACTATGGTGGAAGGGGGCACTGCACACGGCTAAGAATATGATCATGTGGATCAACTTGTGTCCTTAGGGGTGCCCCTTGCCTCCATATATAAAGGTTCAAGGGGGGGCGGCCAGCCAAGAGGAGGCGCGCCAGGAGGAGTCCTACTCCTTCCGGGAGTAGGACTCCCCCCCTTTCCTAGTTGGAATAGGATTCGCGGAGGGGGGAAAGAGGAGAGAGAGGAGGAAGTGGGGTCGGCCCCCTCTCCTTGTCCTATTCGGACCAAGGGGGGGAGGGGCACGCGGCCCATCTCTGGCCACCTCTCTTCTCTTCCACTAAGGCCCACTAAGGCCCATATACCTCCCGGGGGGGTTCCGGTAACCTCCCGGTAATCCGCTAAAATCCCGATTTCACCCGGAACACTTCCGATATCCAAACATAGGCTTCCATTATATCAATCTTTATGTCTCGACCATTTAGAGACTCCTCGTCATGTCCGTGATCACATCCGGGACTCCGAACAACCTTCGGTACATCAAAACGCATAAACTCATAATATAACGGTCATCGAAACCTTAAGCGTGCGGACCCTACGGGTTCGAGAACAATGTAGACATGACCGAGACACGTCTCCGGTCAATAACCAATAGCGGAACCTGGATGCCCATATTGGTTCCTACATATTCTACGAAGATCTTTTATCGGTCAGACTGCATAACAACATGCGTTGTTCCCTTTGTCATCGGTATGTTACTTGCCCGAGATTTGATCGTCGGTATCCTATACCTAGTTCAATCTCGTTACCGGCAAGTCGCTTTACTCGTTCTGTAATACATCATCCCGCAACTAACTCATTAGTTGCAATGCTTGCAAGGCTTAAGTGATGTGCATTACCGAGAGGGCCCAGAGATACCTCTCTGACAATCGGAGTGACAAATCCTAATCTCGAAATACGCCAACCCAACATGTACCTTTGGAGACACCTGTAGAGCTCCTTTATAATCACCCAGTTACGTTGTGATGTTTGGTAGCACACAAAGTGTTCCTCTGGCAAACGGGGGTTGCATAATCTCATAGTCATAGGAACATGTATAAGTCATGAAGAAAGCAATAGCAACATACTAAACGATCGGGTGCTAAGCTAATGGAATGGGTCATGTCAATCAGATCATTCAACTAATGATGTGATCCCGTTAATCAAATAACAACTCTTTGTCCATGGTTAGGAAACATAACCATCTTTGATTAACGAGCTAGTCAAGTAGAGGCATACTAGTGACACTTTGTTTGTCTATGTATTCACACATGTATTATGTTTCCGGTTAATACAATTCTAGCATGAATAATAAACTTTTATCATGATATAAGGAAATAAATAATAACTTTATTATTGCCTCCAGGTCATATTTCCTTCAGTGTGGTGGATTGCCTCTTGGGCTGAGGATGAACAGTTACAAGGGAAGAACAGCCTCCCGAGGAGAGGTGTTCCTGTGCTTGGTGAACTTGTCTGGTGGCCTTGGTGGAATGGATCTAGTCCAAGATGAGACTATCCTTTCCCTATGGTGGTGGCTAGTCCTATTTATAGAGGCCCTGGGCCTTGGGATCCACGGCGACCCCTGTCCTGCTGGTCTTGGTCTTGTTGCACCTATATGGAACCTTTGTCTGATGCCTCACGACTCCTCGTCTGCGCTTGCCCCTTTAGCACCAAATAGGAAATGAGGACACTACATGCGCTGGCGCCCGCCTGGCTCCAGGCGTCACGGCTTGCATCACAGAAACCTCGCGAGGTACCCCTTGCCTTGATCTCTCCGCCCCTCGCGAGCCAGCCTGGTGAGGCCGCCCCTGAGGAGGTCTTGCATCGTCCTCCTTGCGAGGCTTGGCCCCTCGCGAGGGTCTTGAGTGTTTGTCGGTAAAGATGGGCCATACAGGCCGCTGGTGGAGCCACGCTGTGGGCCACAAGCAGGCAAGTCTGGGGACCCCCGTTACCAGAACACCGACATTAGCTGATACGTCCATTTTGCATCATGCTTTTATATCGATATTTATTGCATTATGGGTTGTTATTACACATTATGTCACAATACTTATGCCTTTTCTCTCTTATTTTACAAGGTTTACATGAAGAGGGGGAATGCCGGCAGCTGGAATTCTGGGCTGGAAAAGGAGCAAATATTATAGACCTATTCTGCACATCTCCAAAAGCCCTGAAACTCCACAGGAATTATTTTCAGAATATATAAAAATATTGGGCGAGAGAAGTACCAGAGGGGGGCCACCCACCGTCCACGAGGGTGGGGGCGTGCCCCCCTGCCTCGTGGGCCCCCTGGTGGCCCTCTTTGGCTATATGGAGAATTTCGTCGAGGAAAAAAACATAAGAAAGCTCACGGGACGAAACTCCGCCGCCACGAGGCCGAACCAATCTAGGGCTCCGGCGGAGCTGTTCTACCGGGGAAACTTCCCTCCGGGAGGGGGAAATCATCACCATCGTCATCACCAGCGATCCTCTCATAGGGAGGGGGTAAATCTCCATCAACATCTTCACCAGCACCATCTCATCTCAAACCCTAGTTCATCTCTTGTATCCAATCTTTGTATCCAAACCTCAGATTGGTACCTGTGGGTTGCGAGTAGTGTTGATTACTCCTTGTAGTTGATGCTAGTTGGTTTACTTGGTGGAAGATCATATGTTCAGATCCATTATGCATATTAATACCCCTCTGATTATGAACAAGAATATGATTTGTGAGTAGTTGCGTTTGTTCCTAAGGACATGGGAGAAGTCTTGCTATAAGTAGTCATGTGAATTTGGTATTCGTTCGATATTTTGATGAGATGTATGTTATCTTTCCTCTAGTGGTGTCATGTGAACGCCGACTACATGAAACTTCACCATTGCTTTGGCCTAGGGGAAGCATTGGAAAGTAATAAGTTGATGATGGGTTGCTAGAGTGACATAAGCTTAAACCCTAGTTTATGTGTTGCATCGTAAGGGACTGATTTCGATCCATATGTTTCATGCTATGGTTAGGTTTACCTTAATACTTCTGCTGTAGTTGCGGATGCTTACAATAGGGGTTAATCATAAGTGGGATTCTTGTCCAAGGAAGGACAGTACCCAAGCACCGGTCCACCCACATATCAAATTATCGAAGTACCGAACGCGAATCATATGAGCGTGATCAAAACTAGCTTGACGATAATTCCCATGTGTCCTCAGGAGCACTTTCCTTTATATAAGAGTTTGTCCAGGCTTGTCCTTTGCTACAAAAAGTATTGGGCCATATTGCTGCACCTTATTTACTTTTACTACTTGTTACTCGTTACAAATTACCTTATCACAAAACGATTTGTTACCGATAATTTCAGTGCTTGCAGAGAATACCTTGTTGAAATCCGCTTATCATTTCCTTCTGCTCCTCGTTGGGTTTAACACTCTTAGTTATCGAAAAGGCTACAATAGATCCCCTACACTTGTGGGTCATCAAGACTCTTTTCTGGTGCCGTTGCCGGGGAGTGAAGGGGCTTTGGTAGGTGGAATTTGGTAAGGAAAACTTTATATAGTGTGCCGAAATTTACTGTCGATTGTCACTATGGAACATAACCCTTTTAGGGGCTGGTTCGGGGTATCTTCACCTCGACCAATAGAGCATAGAGTTGCTCATCAACCTACTGAAAATGTTTACTTTGAAATTCCTTTGGGTTTGATAGAGAAACTGCTAGCTAATCCTTTCACAGGTGATGGAACATTACATCCCAATTTGCACCTAATCTATGTTGATGAAGTTTGTGGATTATTTAAGCTTGCAGGTATGCCCGAGGATGTTATCAAGAAGAAGGTCTTCCCTTTATATTTGAAGGGAGAGGCATTGACATGGTTTAGGCTATGTGATGATATGGGATCATGGAACTAAAACCGATTGAAATTGGAATTTCATCAGAAGTTTTATCCTATGCATCTTGTTCATCGTGATCGTAATTATATATATAATTTTTGGCCTCACGAAGGAGAAAGCATCGCTCAATCTTGGGGGAGGCTTAAGTCAATGTTACATTCATGCCGCAATCATGATCTCTCAAAAGAAATGATTATTCAAAAAAATTATGCTTGCTTTCTCTCAGTAATCGCTCCTTGCTCGATACTTCTTGTACTGGATCTTTTATGATGAAGACGATTGAATTCAAATGGGATTTATTGGAAATAATTAAACACAACTCTGAAGATTAGGACCTCGACAAATGTAAGGAGTCAGGTATAACACCTAAGTTTGATTGTGTTAAATCTTTTATGGATACCGATGCTTTCCGTGAATTTAGCACTAAATATGGACTTGACTCTGAGATAGTAGCTTCTTTCTGTGAATCCTTTGCTACTCATGTTGATCTCCCTAAGGAGAAGTGGTTTAAATATAATACTCCCATTGAAGTAAAAGTAGTTGCACCTATTAAAGTTTAAGAAAAGACTATCACTTATAATGATCATGTTGTTCCTACTGCTTATATTGAGAAACCACATTTCCCTATTAGAATAAAGGATCATGCTAAAGCTTCAACTGTGGTCAACAAAAGTAATATTAAGACACCCAAACCCCCAGAGCAAATTAATGTTGAACCTAGTGTTGCTATGGTTAAAGATCTCTTGGCCGATAATATTGATGGGCATGTTATTTACTTCTGCAATGAATCTGCTAGAATTGCTAGACCTGATACTAAAAATAAACATAGACCTGTTGTAGGCATGCCTGTTATTTGTGTTAAAATAGGACATCATTGCTATCATGGATTATGTGATGTGGGTGCTACTGCAAGTGCAATACCCCATTCCTTATACAAAGAAATTATGCATGATATTGCACCTGTTGAGATAGAAGAGATTGTTGTTACTATTAAGCTTGCCAATAGAGATACTATTTCACCAGTTGGGATTGTTAGAGATGTTGAAGTCTTGTGTGGGAAAGTTAAATATCCTGTTGATTATCTTGTTCTTGGTTCCCCACAAGATAACTTTTGTCCCATTATATTTGGTAGACCCTTCTTGAATACTGTTAATGCTAAGATAGACTGCAATAAAGATATTGTTTCTATTGGTTTGGGGAATATGTCTCATGATTTTAATTTTGCTAGATTTCATAGACAACCCCATGATAAAGAATTGCCTAGTAAAGATTAAAGTATTGGTCTTGCTTCTATTGCCATGCCTCCTACTGATCCTTTAGAACAATATTTGCTAGACCATGAAAATGATATGTTTATGAATGGAAGAAGGGAAATAGATGAAGTATTCTTTAAACAGGGACCTATTTTGAAACAAAACTTGTGTGTTGAAATCCTAGGGGATCCTCCTCCACCTAAGGGTGATCCTGCATTTGAGCTTAAACCTTTACCTGATACTCTTAAATATGCTTATCTTGATGAGAACGAGATATATCCTGTTATTATTAGTGCTAACCTTTCAGAGCATGAAGAAAATAAATTATTGAAAACTCTAAAGAAGCATCGTGCTGCTATTGGATATACTCTTGATGACCTTAAGGGCATTAGTCCCACTCTATGCAGCACACAATAAAACTGGAGAAAGATGCTAAACCGGTTGTTGATCACCAACGAAGGTTAAATCCTACGATGAAAGAAGTGGTAAGAAAAGAAATACTAAAGCTTCTGGAAGCAGGTATAATTTATCCCGTTGCTGATAGTCAGTGGGTAAGTCCTGTCCATTGTGTCCCTAAGAAGGGAGGTATTACTGTTGTTCCTAATGATAAAGATGAATTGATCCCACAAAGAATTGTTACAGGTTATAGAATGGTAATTGATTTCCACAAATTAAATAAAGCTACTAAAAGGATCATTACCCTTTACCTTTTATTGATCAAATGCTAGAAAGATTATCCAAGCATACACATTTTTGCTTTCTAGATGGTTATTCTGGTTTCTCACAAATACATGTGTCAAAATAGGATCAAGAAAAGACAACTTTTACTTGCCCTTTTGGTACCTTTGCCTATAGACGTATGCCTTTTGGTTTATATAATGCACCTGCAACCTTTCAAAGAAGTATGACTGCTATATTCTCTGACTTTTCTGAAAAGGTTATTGAGGTATGCATGGATGATTTCTCCGTTTATGGGACTTCTTTTGATGATTTCTTAAGAAACCTTGATCGAGTTTTGCAGAGATGTGAAGAAACTAATCTTGTTTTGAATTGGGAGAAGTGCAACTTTATGGTTAATGAAGGTATTGTCTTGGGGCATAAAATTTCTGAAGGAGGTATTGAAGTTGACAATGCTAAATTTGATGCTATTGAAAAGATGTTGTGCCCCAAGGACATTAAAGGTATAAGAATTTTCCTTGGTCATGCAGGTTTTTATAGGAGGTTCTTAAGGACTTCTCTAAAATTTCTCAGCCTCTAACTAATCTCTTACAAAAAGATGTTCCTTTTGTTTTTGATGATGATTCTATAGAAGCATTTGAAATACTTAAGAAAGCCTTGATTTCTGCACCTATTGTTCAGCCTCCTGATTGGAATTTACCATTTGAAATCATGTGTGATCTAGTGATTATGCTGTAGGGGTTGTTCTAGGACAAAGAGTTGATAAGAAATTAAATGTTATTCAATATGCTAGTAAAACTCTAGACAGTGCTCAAAGAAAGTATGCTACTACCGAAAAGTAATTTTTAGCAGTTGTGTTTGCTTGTGATAAGTTCAGACCTTATATTGTTGATTCTAAAGTGACTGTTCACACTGATCATGCTGCTATTAAATATATTATGGAAAAGAAAGATGCTAAACCTAGACTTATTAGATGGGTTCTCTTACTACAAGAATTTTATTTGCATATTATTGATAGAAAGGGAGCTGAGAACCCCGTTGCAAACAACCTGTCTAGGTTAGAGAGTGTTCTTGATGACCCACTACCTATTGTTGATAGCTTTCCAGATGAAAAATTAGCTATGATAAATGCTTCTCGTACTACTCCATGGTATGCTGATTATGCTAATTATATTGTTGCTAAGTTTATACCACCTAGTTTCACATACCAGCAAAAGAAAAAGTTCTTCTATGATTTAAGACATTACTTCTGGGATGACCCGCATGATATGTCCATTTTTCATCATGCTTTTATATCGATATTTATTGCATTATGGGCTGCTACTACACATTATGTAAACAATACTTATGCCTATTCTCTCTTATTTTACAAGGTCTACATAAAGAGGGAGAATGCCGGCAGCTGGGATTTTAGGCTGGAAAAGGAGCAAATATTAGAGACCTATTCTGCACAGCTCCAAAAGTCCTGAAACTTCATGGAAGTTATTTCCATAATATATAAAAAATACTGAGCGCAAGAAGTACAAAGGGTGGCCACTCACCAGCCACGAGGGTGGGGGCGCGCCCTACCCCCTGGGCGCGCCCCCTGCCTCATGGGCCCCCTGGTGGCCCTCCGATGCCCATCTTCTGCTATATGAAATCTTTCGTCTGAGAAAAAATAATAAGGAAGCTTTCGGGACGAGACTCCGCCGCCATGAGGCGAAACCTTAGTGGAACCAATCTAGTGCTCTGGCGGAGCTGTTCTGCCAGGAAAACTTCCCTCCGGGAGGGGGAAATCATCACCATCATCATCACCAGCGCTCCTCTCATCGGGAGCGGGCCAATCTCCATCAACATCTTCACCAGCACCATCTCCTCTCAAACCCTAGTTCATCTCTTTTATCCAATTCTTGTCTCTAAGTCTGGGATTGGTACCTGTAGGTTGGTAGTAGTGTTGATTACTCCTTGTAGTTGATGCTAGTTGACTTATTTGGTGGAAGTTAATATGTTCAGATCCTATATGGATATTAATACCCCTCTGATTATGAACATGAATATGCTTTGTGAGTAGTTACGTTTGTTCCTGACGACATGGGAGAAGTCTTGCTATTAGTAGTCATGTGAATTTGGTATTCGTTCGATATTTTGATGAGATGTATGTTGTCTCTCCTCTAGTGGTGTTATGTGAACGTCGACTACAAGAAACTTCACCATTATTTGGGCCTAGAGGAAGGCATTGGGAAGTAATAAGTAGATGATGGGTTGCTAGAGTGATAGAATCTTAAACCCTAGTTTATGCTTTGCTTCGTAAGGGGCTGATTTGATCCATATGTTTCATGCTATGGTTAGGTTTACCTTAATACTTCTGTTGTAGTTGCGGATGCTTGCAATGGGGGTTAATCATAAGTGGGATGTTTGTCCAAGTAAGGACATCACCAAGCACCGGTCCACCCACATATCAAAATATCAAAGTACCAAACGTGAATCATATGAATGTGATGAAAACTAGCTTGACGATAATTCCCATGTGTCCTCGGGAGCCCTTTCTTCTATATAAGAGTTTGTCCAGGCTTGTCCTTTGCTACAAAAAGGATTGGGCCACCTTGCTGCACTTTATTTACTTTTGTTATTTTTTGCTCGTTACAAATTATCTTATCACAAAACTATCTATTACCTACAATTTCAGTGCTTGCAGAGAATACCTTGCTGAAAACCGCTTATCATTTCCTTCTGCTCCTCGTTGGGCTCGACACTCTTACTTATCGAAAGGACTACGATAGATCCCCTATACTTGTGGGTCATCACCACATCTTTATAAAGGAGTAGATGGTGTTATTAGATGTTGTGTACCTGAGCATGAACAGGAATAGATCCTACGCAAGTGTCACTCCGAGGCTTATGGAGGACACCACGCTGGAGATAGAACTGCACATAAGGTATTGCAATCCGGTTTTTATTGGCCTGCTCTCTTCAAGGATGCCCGTAAGTTTGTCCTGTCCTGTGATGAATGTCAAGGAATTGGTAATATTAGTATACGTCAAGAAATGCCCATGAATTATTCACTTGTTATTGAACCATTTGATGTTTGGGGCTTTGATTATATGGGACCATTTCCCTCCTCTAATGGGTATACACATATTTTAGTTGCTATTGATTACGTTACTAAGTGGATAGTAGTGTTGATCATAACACCTCTATTAAGATGCTTAAAGAAGTTATTTTTCCAAGTTTTGGAGTCCCTAGATATCTAATGACTGATGGTGTTTCACATTTTATTCATGGTGCTTTTCATAAAATGATTGCTAAGTATGATGTTAATCATAGAATTGCATCTCCATATCATCCACAGTCCAGTGGTCAAGTAGAACTGAGCAATAGAGAGCTTAAATTAATTTTGCAAAAGACTGTTAATAGATCTAGAAAGAATTGGTCCAAGAAACTTGATGATGCATTATGGGCTTATAGAACTGCATATAAAAATCCTATGGGTATGTCTCCGTATAAAATGGTTTATGGAAAAGCATGTCACTTACCTCTTGAACTAGAACATAAGGCATATTGGGACATTAAAGAGATCAACTATGACTTCAAACTTGCCGGTGAGAAGAGGCTTTTTGAAATTAGCTCACTTGATGAATGGAGAACCCAGGCTTATGAGAATGCCAAACTGTTTAAAGAAAAAGTTAAAAGATAGCATGCTAAAAGGATACAAATGCATGATTTTAATGTAGGTGATTATGTATTATTATACAACTCTCGTTTAAGATTTTTTGCAGGCAAACTCCTCTCAAAATGGGAAGGTCCTTACATCATCGAGGAGGTTTATCGTTCTAGTGCCATAAAAATCAACAACTTTGAAGGCACTAATCCGAGGGTGGTGAACGGTCAAAGAATCAAACATTGTATCTCAGGTAATCCTATAAATGTTGAAACTAATGTTATTGAAACCGTAACCCCGGAGGAATACATAAGGGACACTTTCCAAAACGTTTCAGACTCCGAAAAGGAATAGGTACATGGTACGGTAAGTAAACCGACTCCAAAACAGTTCTAATGGCAATTTTTCTCCGTTTTGGAATATTTAAGAAAATAGGAAAATAAGAAGCAGTTCGGGAAGGACACGAGGCGTCCACGAGGGTGGAGGGCGCGCCCTACCCCCCTGGGCGTGCTCCCCTGCCTCGTGGGTACCTCGTGTACTCTCCGGACTCCGTTTTCTTGCACAATACTTCTTTTGGTCGGTAAAAATTCACTATATAATCTCCCGAAGGCTTTCAGCAGTGTATCACGCAAATATCTCATGTTTTTGTTTCGAGCTGTTTTCTGCCAGGGTTGTCAAGGCCAGGCATCATGTCGTCTCCCTCGTCCTCCAACAATGAGGGCAACGATGCTTGGCTAATGAAGATAGAGCTGCAGAGAGAAGAGCCCGGAGAGATCAACAAGGATGATGGGATCAAGAAGGCCATGGGGGATCAAGTTCTGGTAGTAGCAGAAGAAGACATCCTTCAACCTCACCACAATCTCTTTACCCCAACGGAGATTCAAGCTTTCAATATGATTGAGTTAGCTTGCATTCAAAACAAGTATCTCACAAGTGAAAATATTTTGTTGAAGGAGCATATCATCGCACTCATGGGCATTATCCGCAAACTGGAGGACCTCCTACGCTCGATGTGCGACTACCCATCATCACCGACACCTTCTTCACCAATAAAGAAGAACTTTGGGTATGGGCACTCCCCTTGGCAACTGCCAAGCTTGGGGGAGTGCCCCGGTGTCGTATCACCATCACACTTTTATCTTTACCATTTTTCTTGGTTCGATCCTTTTGGTAATATCTTGATCTAGTAGAATAAAAGTTTTAGTATGATCTAGTTTTGAGTTTTGCTTTATGATCCTTCTATGTAATTGATTCCGTGAGCTATATATAATGAAGATTAGTGTTGAGTCAAGGGCTTGATTATTTTGCTATGATCTTGAGGGAGTATAATAAAAGAGAAGAAATAAAAAGAAATAAAGAGATCATATGGATCTTATGGAGAGTAATGACTTCACATAAAAATAGTATGATGAATAAAAATTGTTGAGAGTTAACAAACATAGTTTTGGTCATCGTTGCAATTAATAGGAAGTAATAAAGAAAGAGAGGTTTTCAGATATAAATATACTATCTTGGACATCTTTTGTGATTGTGAGCACTCACTAAAATATGACATGCTAAAGAGTTGAGGTTGGACAAGGAAGACAACGTGATGGGTTATGTTTCCTTACATCTAAAATAAATTATATTGTCATGGATCATCCAACATGTTGAGCTTGCCTTTCCCTCTCATGCTAGCCAAATTCTTTGCACCAAGTAGAAATACTACTTGTGCTTCCAAATATCCTTAAACCTACTTTTGCCATGAGAGTCCACCATATCTACCTATGGATTGAGTAAGATCCTTCAAGTAAGTTTTCATCGTTGCAAGCAATAAAAATTGCTCTCTAAATATGTAAGATTTATTAGTGTGGAGAAAATAAGCTTTATACAATCTTGTGATGTGGAAGAAATAAAAGCGACGGACTGCATAATAAAGGTCCATATCACAAGTGGAAAATATGAAGTGACGTTCTTTCGCATTAAGATTTTGTGTATCCAACCATAAAAGCACATGACAACCTCTGCTTCCCTCTACGAAGGGCGTATCTTTTATTCTTGTCTTATACTTCATGCAAGAGTCACGGTGATATTCACCTTTTCTTTTTACATTTTATCCTTTGGCAAGCATAATGTGTTGGAAAGATCCAGGTATATATAACTAATTGGATGTGAGTTTTCATGAACTATTATTGTTGACATTACCCTTGAGGTAAAAAGTTGGGAGGCAAAACTATAAGCCCCTATCTTTCTCTGTGTCCGATCAAAACTTCATAACCATAAATATCGCGTGAGTATTAGCAATTGTGAAAGACTAAATGATGGTTGCGTATGTGGACATGCTGAGAAGCTCTTATATTGACTCGTTCCTATGTTATGATAAATTGCAATTGCTTCAATCACTCAGATTATATTTTGCTAGTTTTGAATGAAGTTTCTGATTCATACTTGAGTATGTGAATGAACTGTTACTTTAGCATAAGAGATCATATGACTATATATATATGTTATTGTTCTAAGAATGATTATGATGCCCTCATGTCCGTATTTTATTTTATCGACACCTCTATCTCTAAACAAGTGGACATATTTTTTGATTTCGGCTTTCGCTTGAGGACAAGCGGGGTCTAAGCTTGGGGGAGTTGATACGTCCATTTTGCATCGTGCTTTTATATCAATATTTATTGCATTATGGGTTGTTATTACACATTATGTCACAATACTTATGCCTTTTCTCTCTTATTTTACAAGGTTTACATGAAGAGGGGGAATGCCCGCAGTTGGAATTATGGGCTGGAAAAGGAGCAAATATTAGAGACCTATTCTGCACATCTCCAAAAGTCCTGAAACTCCATAGGAATTATTTTAAGAATATATAAAAAATATTAGGCAAAAGAAGTACCAGAGGGGGCCACCCACCATCCACGAGGGTGGGGGCACGCCCTACCCCCCTGGGCGCGCCCCCTACCTTGTGGGCCCCCTGGTGGCCCTCTGATGCCCATCTTTGGCTATATGGAGTCTTTCGTCGAGGAAAAAATCATAAGCAAGCTCACGGGATGAAACTCTGCCGCCAGGAGGTGGAACCTTGGCGGAACCAATCTAGGGCTCTGGCAGAACTGTTCTGCCGGGGAAACTTCCCTCCAGGAGGAGGAAATCATCACCATCGTCGTCACCAACAATCCTCTCATTGGAAGGGGGTCAATCTCCATCAACATCTTCACCAGCACCATCTCATCTCAAACCCTGGTTCATCTATTGTATCCAATTGTTGTATCCAAACCTCAGATTGGTACCTGTGGGTTGCTAGTAGTGTTGATTACTCCTTGTAGTTGATGCTAGTTGGTTTACTTGGTGGAACATCATATGTTCAGATCCATTATGCATATTAATACCCCTCTGATTATGAACATGAATATGATTTGTGAGTAGCTATGTTTGTTCCTGAGGACATTGGAGAAGTCTTGCTATAAGTAGTCATGTGAATTTGGTATTCATTCGATATTTCGATGAGATGTATGTTATCTTTCCTCTAGTGGTGTCATGTGAACGTCGACTACGAGACACTTCACCATTGTTTGGGCCTAGGGGAAGGCAATGGGAAGTAATAAGTAGATGATGGGTTGCTAGAGTGACAGAAGCTTAAACCCTAGTTTATGCGTTACTTCGTGAGGGGCTGATTTGGATCCATATGTTTCATGCTATGGTTAGGTTTACCTTAATACTTCTGTTGTAGTTGAGGATGCTTGCAATAGGGGTTAATCATAAGTGGGATGCTCGTCCAAGGATGGACAGTACCCAAGCACCGGTCCACCCACATATCAAATTATCAAAGTACTGAACGTGAATCATATGGGCGTGATGAAAACTAGCTTGACGCTAATTCCCATGTGTCCTCGGGGGCGCTTTCCTTTATATAAGAGTTTGTCCAGGCTTGTCCTTTGCTACCAAAAGGATTGGGCCATATTTCTGCACCTTATTTACTTTTACTACTTGTTACTCGTTACAAATTACCTTATCACAAAACCATCTATTACCGATAATTTCAGTGCTTGCAGAGAATACCTTGCTGAAAACCGCTTATCATTTCCTTCTGCTCCTCGTTGGGTTCGAAACTCTTACTTATCGAAAAGGCTATGATAGATCCCCTACACTTTTGGGTCATTAGTAGCCCCCGGGCCCAAGGCGCGGTTGGGCTTGGCTTCTGGGCGAAGCCAAAGGGCAAGTACGGAGCGCCGTGGGTCCCCACAGCCTGCGGCCACGGTTGGCGCGTGGCAACTGATTGGACGTGGGCATCTCCGCTTCCCCATGCTGCCTCGGCAACTACCCATCTGACAAAAAGGCCAGTGCGAGCAATGCTTGCCTTCATTGCTTCCTTCGCCTATCTCCAGATCTCCCCTCGCACTCCTTGCTTCCGAAATCTCTAGATCCGCTCCAATCCCTCTCCGAGCTTCCGACCGATGGCGCCCCGAAAGCCCAAGGTCGACTCGGCGCCTTCCTGGTACGAGCCGGCTCTGGATGCGCCCAATGTCTTAGCGAAGAACCTCGCCGTCATGTGCCTGCTGACGGCGGGGGAGCACAACGAGAAGGAGGAGTCCGAGCTCCGGGCTGGCTCTGCCGTGCTCGAGGCTTTGAAGAGCTCCTTCTACACCTTCTTCATGAGCAGCGTCGTCGTCGGCCTCGTCCCCCCTTCTCCGACTTCTTCTACGCGGTCCTCCAACACTACGGGTTACAGGCTCTTCATCTCCATCCCAACTCTGTTCTTCTCTTGTCCATCTTTGCCTTCTGCTGTGAGGCGTACGTCGGGGTGATGCCGTCCGTGGCACTGCTGCGCCACTTCTTCTACCTCCGGATCAACGACGGCCACAGCATGGGGTGCGCCAACTTCATCGCAGCCGGCAAGGCCAACGCAATTTCAAAGACCGGGAAGAAGGTCGATGGCTTCAGGAGCAAGTGGGTTATGATGGATGCAAAGTGTGTCCACCCACAGCTGAAACTGCCGACGGGGATGCCCTAGCCTGATGAGAGATGGTCCTGCGCGAAGCTTACTGGTGACAGGGCGAAGTTGGTGCTGGAGAAGATGAACGCCGACCTGAAGCCGGGCAACGCGAAGGCGGCAAAGCTTACGGGGGCCATGCTCTTGAGGGAATTCTTAGAGCTGCGGGTGGCTCCTCTCCAGGCGCGCACACACCCCTTGTGGATGCTCGTGGATGGAGAAGACAAGCTCCGCTTGAGTCTGAAGGCCTTGTCCGACGAGGAGCTGGCCATAGTCCTCCGTCTCCTGGTCAGAGATGACCAAGAGTATCCGCCGAATCCCCACGCTCCCTTGTTCCTCCGGAAGGATGGGGCGCAGGTCGTAGCCGCCATGCCCACATTTGACGGGCGCGGCCTGGTGCCGCCAGCATCTTCTGAGGTTCATGTGGTGACGGCGATGGTCGACGTGTCTTCTGGTGATTCTCGAGAGGACGGGGAGGAGGAGGAGGACGACGAGGAGCGTGACTAGGAGGTGACCCTGGAGGGGATGGGGGAGACCCCCCCCCCCCCTTGCGCAAGGCCGATATCCTCCGCGCCTTTCGTGACAATGACGACGAGGATGGCGCCCTCCCTGAGAGAGAGGAGCTACCCACGGTCCCGATGAGGGACAGGTCGGCGCTGATCCCCCGAGACGACACTCCTGCCCTGACGCCACCTGGAGCTGCCCCGGTTCGTCTGCAGCCCCTGCTTCTGCCCCTGGAGCCCGCACGTCTGCGCCTTCGACTGCGAGGCTCTCCGGCTTCAAGCTTACGAAGCGGAGGGACTACGCTGCGGTGGACTAGTAAGTGTTCTTGTCCTTCCTTGTTCTTGCTTTTGATGCTCATCCTTGATTCTTCTTCATTTGTGCAACCAAGCCCGCGGCGAAGAGGAGGAAGGAGGACGAGGTGGTGCTGCTCAAGCCCGGATCGCCTCCTGCGGTCGCACCCCTTTCCACGGATAAGAGCGTCGACGGCGCTCGCGCCTCTCCAGCCCGATCATCCTCGCGAGGCTTGGTGGAGCATCCTTGGGAGGAGTCAGCCCCCGTGGCCCCGCTGGCTCCGGAGGTGCTAACGTCTGGCTCAGGCGCTGGGGCTCCTAAGGTTCAGGAGCTTCTAGCCTCCCGGGCCATGGTGATGATGTTGCCTCCTCCTCCTTCTGCCACACTAATGCCTCCAGGTTCTTCCGCCTCTCCTGATATCCTGGAGCGCACTCTTTCTACAATGGCCCTGCTGCAAGAAGATCTTCAAGGCACCGATCGTCGCCTGGTGGCCGGGCGCCTGCTGCTGGTCTCCAGCTGGCTTCACTCCGATGTGTACGTCCGGGCGATGCTCAGTGTGATAGCCTGGCTTATTAGGGATGATAGACTACTCATATCAATAAGGAATTCCTTCTTTTCCGAGAGCCCATTCAGATAGAACTCCAAAGTTAAGCGTGCTCAACTTGGAGTAGTGTCAGGATGGGTGACCGACCGGGAAGTTGCTCCCGGGTGCGCACGAGTGAGGACAAAGTGCACGGAAAAGACTAGTATTGATTTGTGAGGCCAGTCTAGATCCCGCCAGGAGTAACGACCACCGGCGGGTGTGTCTGGGGCGTTACAAGTTGGTATCAGAGCCAACCCTCGCAGTTACATGGATGTTTGCGGACAGGTGCGTGGTCATGTTGTTCATGACGTTTGTGACCTGTCGTGGCACACGGCATGGCACATGTATCGGACTGGATGCACAGACGTATGTGCTAAGAGGGAACGTTCTTGTGGCCCGACCAGGACGTCGGTTCCTCTGAGTGGGGGTGTATGTGATAGCCTGGCTTATTAGGGATGATAGACTACTCATATCAATAAGGAATTCCTTCTTTTCCGGGAGCCCATTCGGACAGAACTCCAAAGTTAAGCGTGCTCAGCTTGGAGTAGTATTAGGATGGGTCACCGACCGGGAAGTTGCTCCCGGGTGCACACGAGTGAGGACAAAGTGCGCAGAAAAGACTAGTATTGATCTGTGGGGCCAGACTAGATCCCGCCAGGAGTAACGACCACCGACGGGTGTGTCCGGGGCGTTACACTGAGCCAGGCTGCTGTAGACTCCGAGAAGGAGAAGGAAGCCGTCTCCTAGGCTGTGGCCGCCTGTGAGGTGGCGCTGAAGGATGTTGAGGACACCCAAGGCTGCTTCCGGTCGCAGGAGGCTGAGCTGGAGACCGTGCGGAGGGAGTGCATGAAAGAAGCCCGAGACCGCAAGGCGGAGGAGGAGAAGATGAAGGCCCGAGAGGACGAAATCAGGGGTCGCGATGCCGAGCTGGAGCAGATGGCGAAGGTGCAGGCCGCGGAGCGTAGCTGGCTAGAGGAGTTGGAGCAGAAGCTGAAGATGGAGAGGGCTGAGCTTGACGCCAAGGCGAGGGTCCTGGCAGAGTACCGCACGGCCTTCAAGCTCCTCAAGGAGAGGTCTCGGACGGCGCTGCGGTCGCTCTACGAGAAGGGCTTGGACGAGCCGCCGGCCAGCAGCGATGAGGGCCCAACCCAGGTGCTTCCCTTCCTGGTCAATGCGCTTGAGGACGTCGTGAGCGGTATCTACCAATGGCAGAGGAAGAAGCCCGCATTCTTTCCTCAGCCGCGCTGACGCACGTCTTAATCCACCTCCATCTTTGCGATCCTGCTGCCCACCTTGACGAGCTGCTGGAGCCTGTGGACGATCCGCGGTCGTGAAGGGTCAGGTGGAGGCCCTGCTGGGGAAGTTCCGCGCCTTTGCTCACGTGCCACCGACCGGGGGTGCTGCTAATCCTGCAACTTCGGCTGGTGGCACAGGTGTCGGTATCAAAACCGGCGGATCTCAGGTAGGGGGTCCCGAACTGTGCGTCTAAGGCGGATGGTACCAGGAGGCAGGGGACACAATGTTTACCCAGGTTTGGGCCCTCTTGATGGAGGTAATACCCTACGTCCTGCTTGATTGTTCTTTATGATATGAGTATTACAAGAGTTGATCTACCACGAGATCATAGAGGCTAAACCCTAGAAGCTAGCCTATGGTATGATTGTATGTTGTCCTACGGACTAAACCCTCTGGTTATATAGACACCGGAGAGGGCTAGGGTTACACAGAGTCGGTTACAAGGGAGGAGATCTACATATCCGTATTGCCTAGCTAGCCTTCCACGCCAAGGAGAGTCCCATCCGGACACGGGACGAAGTCTTCAATCTTGTACCTTCATATTCCAACAGTCCGGCTGTCCGGAGAACCCCTACTCTAGGACTCCCTCAGTAGCCCCTGAACCAGGCTTCAATGACGATGAGTCCGAGGCACAGTTTTGTCTTCGGCATTGCAAGGCGGGTTCCTCGTCCAAATACTCCATAGAAGATTTTGGACCCAAGGATAGTGTCCGGCCCTGCAAATTAATTTCCACATACCACCGTAGAGAGAATAAAATTTCCACAAATCTAATCTGTTGACGCGTTTTGACAGGACGACGTTACGTCATGGCCCGGTCATTATTCGAACCATTTTTCTCAACCAGAACCGCACATATCGCGAGGCGGTTTTCTTGACACGTCTTGTCGAAGCAGAGATCGTGTCCCCCTTATTACAGGATTCTCATCAATATGGACGTGGGTAACCCACTCGTGCCCGTTGGTATGACTCCTCGATTTTAGGTGAGTCCAAAACGGCCGCGAGGAGGACACTTGACATTCACCCTCTTTATAAAGAGGCCAAGACCTGTCCCTTTTTCCTCTCGCGCTCAATCGAATCCTTCCCCCACCTCGAGTTCCAACACCCCAGGCTCAGGTCAGGCGCTTCGGACCTTCAACCATATCCGAATCCAACCTCCAAGGTTGGTGGATGCCATCCTCTATCATAGAGGAGGACATCAAGAAGCTGAGAGAGGCCAGATATCTGACCACTGAAATCTCGCACAGGCTGCCCGCCCGAGGGCAGGTCATCCCCACTCCCGAACCCAACGAGAGTGTTGTGTTCATCTCTCACTTCCTCCAAGGACTAGGCCTCGCTCTAGATCCCTTTGTTAGGGGGCTCATGTTCTATTATGGGCTGGATTTCCATGATCTGGCCCCGGATTCCCTCCTTCACATCTCGTCGTTTATCATCGTATGTGAGGCCTTCCTTCGCATTACCCCTCACTTCGGCCTGTGGCTCAAGACCTTCAATGTGAAGCCGAAGATGATCGAGGGGCGGCACGCAGAGTGCGGAGGTGCCGTAATAAGCAAAAGCGCTGATGCTCCATGGCCAGAGGGTTCCTTCCCAGAGGTGTCCAGTTTGTGGCAGTGGGAGTGGTTTTATATCACAGCTCCCCGGAGTGCCAAGTGGGTAGCCGCCCCTGCCTTTCGCTCGGGCCCCCCACCACAACTGACATCATGGATCAGCGAGGGGCTAAACTGGGGTCCAGTAAAGGATGTGCCGATACTACAGAGTCACATCCGAGATCTCATTGAGAGAGACGTCAACCTGGTCACAGTGATGCAGGTCATGCTAGTTCACCAGGTCCCGCCTTGCAAACGTAGACATCTTCATTTGTGGGAGTTCAACCCGGAGGGACCGCGAATCATTCATCACTTCCTCGGCATGACGCTCGAGGAGATGTACAAGTTGTTCTTTGGGCCACCAATAAAGTGTTCGGACACCACCGAGGATGTGGGTCTAAGCTGTAATCGCCTAGATACCCAAGTAAGTAATCCCGCGGCCGAACACACTATTTCTCTTATTTATCATAACATCATTTTGAAAAGTCGCTCTTTGACTAGGACTGGATAACAAAGGCGAATATGATCAGGTGTTCGGCCCCCCTTCCCAAGGGCTTGGCCAATCTAGTACTAGACAGAATGCTGGAGCCGGCGCCTTATCAAGTGCCCTCGAAGGAAGATAAAGGGGGGAATAAAGAGGCTGAAAGTGAGCCTCACTCACTACTCGTCCCAATCTGGGGAATGAGCGCCTCCGCGAAGGAGGATAACCAGGGAGAAGAATCTGACATTCCCTCTCCTCGAGGAAGGAAGAGGACCACCTCTGAAGATCCGGAAACAGAGGTTTCCAAACGAGGGAAGAAATCTTCGCCAGAGGGTCCTACCTCGGGGGGTACCCTTGCCGCACAGTGTCCGCAAGGGAATCAGCCCTCTACCGAGCTATAAGTAATCGAAAAGTACTTAGTAGTGAAAATATCCTACCTTACTTCTGAAGACAATAACCGAAACTTATATCTTGTAGTTCGGATCGTGGCCCTTCTCGACAGAGTTCGTCTTCGGGGGATCTTCTTCCGGAGATGATTGAGAGCGAAACACCTCCCCCTGCCACCCCGCCTCATGAGGCGGGTGACCCTGAAGTGTCGTCACGGAGGGTTTCTCCTGATCCGCCAAGGCCAGGGGGTAATCCCTTGGCCACCCGGAGTCCTCGGTATTCGGCTCCTAAAGAGAGAAACAGAAAGAGTCCGGAACCGTACAGTGTGCGGTCGGACGCACTGAAGGATCTTCTGGAGCAAGCGGCCATCTCATAAGCGCATCGTACGCTAATGAGTATGGTAGTTGAAAGGATTTCATCCGCTGAAAGCGGATTGCATGAAGCTTTTATGAGTCTGCTGAAAGGCTTTGAGGTACGTGAAATAGTGTATATTTTTAACGGTACCGCACACGTTAGGTGTGCCCTATGCAGATAGTAGCCCCTGAGACTCTGGTTGTTGTTGAAAACGGCGGTAAACAGAGGATCATAGTCCCAGGTAATAACCAGACCGCCTTTATGTGCAGGAGGATGAAGTTCCAGTCCCTAGCCGGACTGATGGGTTTGCCGAGTTAAAGCGGCAACTTGATGCGGCGGATGCCGACATCATGCTTGACAACAAGCGGCTTGACGAGGCACAGGGTAAGTGATTTCTCCGGTGATCAACACATAGTAAGAGGAGCATGATGCTAGTATCTTTAATATGTTGTGACTGCAGATGGAGCTGCCACCGTGGAGACCCTTCGAGCAGAGCTTGCCCGAGCCAAGGAACAAGCAAGGAATAGCGATGTGGCTGCTCTAAAGGCGGTCGAAGAGCTGCGGGCCGAACAGTCCATGCATCGCCAGAGCAAGGAAAGGATAGCCAATATGGCCATTGAGTTGAAAGATGTCGCTGACCGTTACCAACTTCTTGAGAAAGAAAGTCGAGCGAGGGCGACGGACCTGGAGAAGGCCATGGTAGCAGCCAAGGAAGCCCGTTCTAAAATCAGAGCGACGAAGGAGGAGCTGCATCAAGCTGTGGATACCGTGGCTGGGAAGCCCTTCTTGTTGCGGACTAAGTTCGGAGATCCGAAGTATGCTCCTCTTGATCAACTATGGAGTTCTACAGACGCCTACGTGGATTTGGCGGCAAGTGCTGCTGACGCGGCCGAGTACTTCAAGGATCAAAGAGATCATGAAGTGGAAAAGCTGTTCTGGTCACAGTTCCATGCTCCAGTGCGTCCGCTGCTTTTGAATGAGCAAATGGCCGAGTGGGCCGAGCTCCATAGGTTTTCCGGACTTGCCATGAGATCCGTTGTGGATCATCTATGGCCGGGAGGGCCAAGGCCGAATAGTTACTTTAGTTTAGTGCAACAATTCCTTGGTGCTGTGTCGCACATCGATGCTATGAAGAGGTCGACATGCATAGAGGGTGCGCGGATGGCCTTTGCCCGTGTCAAGACATACTGGGAAGAGATGGAGGCCACCACTGTTGCAACACAGGGTTCGGCCGTGGGCCGAGTGGCTGCCGAGCACTACTTTGAAAAAGTCCTTGAAGGCGCTCGTTCGATAGAGGCTCAGTGCTCGAAGAATATCATGTTCTAGTGACATGTACTCCCATTGTAAGAACAATGTTTTATTGAGTTATCAAGGCTGTGTTTATACTTTTGCCTGAAAGTATTATTATGCCTCCTGTGCGGCCGTTTATGTATATATGTATATAACCTGAAAGTTTGCAGTCGTCGGCTTCCACCCCCAAGCATATAATGCGGAGGTGTCCGCAAAAACGCATATTCACACTTGATCCAACGTCTTGGTCCATTAAGGAGGTGGTAGCACAGCGGACGAGGCAATCAGACTATATTGCTTTAACACTTTCACTTAGCCATAGGAGTTTGATGGTGGGGCTACTATTTAGCCACTGGTACTTCTGCGCTCGTCCAAATACAGGTCGCGTACGTACATGACCGGGAAACGGCCCTTCGTTAATGCGGAGGAATCCCAAAGATTCCGCTGCATCGAGTGGTTAACCAGTCTCGCGCTATATCATGACAGTCAGTTTTCGGCTTTCTCTACTGAGGTGCTCATCCGGATGAAGCAGGGCACAATCGCAGTAGTTCTCCCAGTGCTACCTTAGCCGATATAGCGGAACGTAAGGTACCAAAACATGGGAGCTGGGCAAACCCAACATTTGACCAAAGACATGATTCGGAGCTGATGCATATAAGGCCAAACTCACGACGCTGAACACTCCCTAAGGTATTCGGTCTTTATAACATATGTCGGGCTGAACAATGCCCTTAATAATAAACCCCGGGAGTCCAGGTACGTGCAATATCCTGACATGGCCACATGCCAATACGTCGGCATCCTTCTCGGTTGTATTGAGTATCCGAAGGATGTGAACAACAAGAGACAGTAAAAAAGGTTTACGCAAGGTCTTAATCTAAAAAGAAACCTTTGAGCGGGTCCCTGCTGCACGTCTGCGCCTGTGTCTCCGTTATGCCGTGTCCTGGACGGGTGTAGCACGGTTGTCATATGTAAAAGAGAAGAACTTAGGTGAAAGTTGCCGTGCCAGAAAATTGGTTATTATCAATAAACCATTAAAATTTAAGATAAGTCAAGTTGAGCTGGACTAGCCTTGATTACACGCGGGAATCCCCTGGTACCATCTAGGAGGGTTTGATCATCAAACCAATCTTATGTATATGTAGTGTTGCACCAGACTCGTCTAACCGTGTCAGTGGTCTTGATGACCTGTCATTTTCTCTGGTTGGTGAGGCCGTCTAGTGCTCGGCGGCTAAAACCGCCGCACATTCTTCCGCACGTAGAGAACACTCAGTGTTTCCGCTAACTAAGATGGTGCCACGTGGACCATGCATCTTAAGCTTGAGAGAAGCGTAAGGTGGTATTGCATTAAAACGAGCGAAAGCCGCTCTTCTGAGTAGTGCCTGATAGCCACTTCGGAATGGAGCGATGTAGAAAGTTAACCTTTCGCTTCGGAAGTTGTCGGAAGAACCAAATACAACCTCTAGTAGTAGAGAGCCCGTGCAGCGGACCTCTAGGCCTGGTATTACTCCCTTGAAGGTAGTTGTACTGTGGCTTATTTTTGTTGGGTATATCCCCATTTTGCGGACTGTGTCCTAATATATCAGATTTAGACCACTGCCGCCGTCCATGAGGACTCGTGTGAGATGGTATCCATTTATTATTGGGTCTAACACCAAGGCAGCCAATCCTTCGTGTCAAATGCTTGTCGCGTGATCCCCACGATCAAAAGTGATCGGGCAGGCCAACCAGGGGTTGAACCTAGGGGTGACGGGCTCTATGTCGCGTGTGTCTCAGAGTGCATGTTTGCCTCTCCTCTTCGTCACATGGATCATGTTTACTGTTTTAACCTCTGGTGGTAATTTTTTCTGTCCTCCAGTGCTTTGCTGGCAAGGCTCGTCCTCGTCTTCGCTTGGTGTCTCCCCCCCTTTGTGTTCGGCGTTTAGCTTACCGGCCTACTTGAAGACCCAGCATTCTGTGTGGGTGTGATTTGTAGGTTTGTCGGGGGTGCCATGAATATGACATAGTTTGTCAAGAATCTTTTTAGGCCAGACGGTCCGTCTCTGCTGCCTTTGAAAGGCTTTGTCCGCTGACCTGATCGAGGGCCCCTGAATCCGGCATTTACCACCGCAGTATCTGGGCTATCTTCTTTATTTTGACGCTTGCTTTTATTGCATCGTGGTTTTCCATTACCATCCCTGACTTCGGATGTGCTTGGGTCGCTGGTACTACTGCGGGCTAACCAGTTGTCTTCGCCCGCGCAAAAGCGGGTCATGAGATTTGTTAGAGCTGCCATTGTTCTCGGTTTTTCTTGGCCGAGGAGTCTGGCGAGCCATTCGTCTCGGACGCTGTGTTTGAAAACTGCTAAGGCTTCGGCGTCCGGACAGTCGATGATTTGGTTATTCTAGGTGAGAAACCTGTTCCAAAGCTTTCGGGTGGACTCTCCGGACTGTTGAATTATATGACTTAAATCGTCTGCATCCGGAGGTCGGATGTAGGTCCCTTGAAAATTAGCCGGAAAAGCGTCCTCGAGCTCCTCCCAACTTCCAATTGAGTTTTCGGGGAGGCTTTTCAGCCAGTGCCGAGTTGGTCCTTTAAGCTTGAGGGGCAAGTATTTAATGGCATGGATATCGTCTCTGTGAGCCATATGGATATGGAGGATAAAGTCCTCAATCCAAACCCCAGGGTTTGTGGTCCCACCGTACTCCTCTATGTTCATTGGTTTGAATCCTTCTGGGAATTCGTGGTCCAGCACCTCATCGATGAAACATAGGGGGTGTGCGGCACCCCTGTACTTGGACGTACCATGGCGTTCAGACGGTTGTAGTATTTGGTTTTGATTTTGTGCTGGAGCGCGCTTCCTAGATCCATAGATGGATCTGGTCATACCAGATTTTTGGCGCAAGTCCTCACGTAGATCGTGTGTTGACTTATGTGCGACATTGTTAGCCGTTCTATCGCGGTCACAAGGTGGTGGATCTGGCCGGTTGGCCGTTTCATTATTTGGCTATGTGGGCTCGAAGGCCTCGTCCTCGAATTCAGGTAACAGCTTGCACTTTGGATAGCTCTTTGTGTGGTAACTTCCACCATACTTTGCTTCGTTGTCGAGCACTTTGTTCCACCTACTGTTGAGTGTATTTTCTACGGCTTTAAGCCTTTGCTTCTGCTTCTTCAGACTCCTCGTTGTGGCAATAAGCCTTCTACGGAGGTTCTCTTGCTCCAAGTGTGTTTCCGGGATGATGTGTGCATCTTCGTCCAGACTGTTTTCCTCCCCAGATGGGGTTTGATGAGGTTTATCCTCGGCGTCGCCATGTTCGGATGTCGGATCCGTACTATGTTCGCCGCTTGCAGCTTCATCATGCTCTGCCGCTGGGGCAATGTGGTCGCCGTTTCCTCTGGAGTCGACTGGAGTGTTATTTTCGCTTGCGCTGTTATCGCTGTTTTTGCTATGGCGGGACTTAGAGCGGCGCCGCTAATGTTGGTGCTTGGGTTGCTTCTTGGAGGGGCCATCCTCTGCTGTCTCTTTGCCATTGCCTTCTTTGGGTGTATCCACCATGTATATGTCATGTGATGAAGTGGCTGTCCGGCGCCCTATGGGCGCTAGTTCCTGTTCGTCTCCTGCATCTTCGTCAATGTCGTCGATGTCTTCGGAGTCGAAGTTGAGCATGTTGGTTAAGTCATCGACAGTGGCTACTAAGTGGGTGGTGGGCGGGCAGCGAATTTCTTCGTCGTCCGTATCCCATTCTAGCCGGACATAGTTCGGCCAAGGTTCTCCTGACAAGGAGAGAGACTTTAATGAATTTAGCACATCGCCGAAAGGCGAGTGCTAAAAGATATCCGTGGAGGTGAACTCCATGATCGGCGCCCGGTCGGATTCTATGGGCACGGATGCAGGCGGCTTGGAGTCCGTGGCCGGAGACAAATCCAGTGGTTTGGCGACACGACTCTCGTAAGGGGTGAAGTTAGTATCCGGCTCCATCGCCACTAAGAGTGCCGCCTCCATGGCGGGGTCTATCCCTCCGTCCTTGGAAGGCACAATTTGCTCCGGGTTGATGGCCGGAGTAGTTGCAGATGCGATATCCCGAACACTGTCCGACGGCAGAGATACGTCGTGCTCGTCGTGACTGTGCGGCGCACCTGACACGGGCTTGAATCCGTCGAAGATCAAGTCTCTGCGGATGTTGGCAGCGTAGTTTAAGTTTCTGAACCTAACCTGATTGCCAGGGGTGTAGCTCTTGATCTGCTCCAGATGGCCAAGCGAATTGACCCGCAGTGCGAAGCCGCCGAATACGAAGATCTTTCAGGGAAGAAAACCTCACCCTGGACCGCATCGTTACCGATGATTGAAGGAGCCATCGAGCCTTACTGTGACGGCACCATGTAACTCTCAATGAAAGCACCAATGTCGGTGTCAAAACCGGCGGATCTCGGGTAGGGGATCCCGAACTGTGCGTCTAAGGCGGATGGTAACAGGAGGCAGGGGACACGATGTTTACCCAGGTTCGGGCCCTCTTGATGTAGGTAATATCCTACGTCCTGCTTGATTGTTCCTGATGATATGAGTATTACAAGAGTTGATCTACCACGAGATCGTAGAGGCTAAACCCTAGAAGCTAGCCTATGGTATGATTGTATGTTGTCCTACGGACTAAACCCTCTAGTGTATATAAACACCGGAGGGGGCTAGGGTTACACAGAGTCGGTTACAAGGGAGGATATCTACATATCCGTATTGCCTAGCTTGCCTTCCACGCCAAGGAGAGTCCCATCCAGACACAGGACGAAGTCTTCAATCTTGTACCTTCATAGTCCAACAGTCCGGCCAAAGGATATAGTCCGGCTGTCCAGAGACCCCTAATCCAGGACTCCCTCAATAGGTAAAGGCGGCGCCGCTGAAGGAGAAGCGTCCCTTGCAGGTGACGGTGGTGTCCAGGGGTGACTGCTGGCGACTCCTCTCCTGTTTAATTTCTACAATGTGCACCATGCCTCGTGGAGGCGTTAAACTCGCGTTCGGTTTTTAGGAGAACAATATGTCTTTTAATATTTGCTTTGAAATTCTGCAATTTCCTGGCAAGGTGGCGTACGCTTGGGCATGAACCGAGCGCAGCCCCCGTTCCTAGCCCCTTCGCGCGACTCTCCCGAGGGGAGGTGTTGCGATGAGGCCAGGCACCGAGCTCGGAGGCTCCCTGGGGTTGATACAGCCGTGAGGCCGCCCTGAGTTGTTTATCACCAGGACGGGCCATGGCACTTCCACACTTGCACGGGCATAGCCGCTCCTCGGCAGTGTGGACTGCCAGCGCGGAGCATGGTGCTTCCACTGGTATGTGGGAGGGGACTCCCTACTATGGAGAGCCCCCGGGGCATGTACAGCCCCGCCCTGACACGTGGCTTGCATGGCAGGGCTAGACGAGGTGTATCTGGGCACTCGTGAGGCAGCGCGGGACTCACGAGGCCCTACCTCAAGGCGGATTGCTCCTGGTCTTGGTACTTGATGGTTGCGGCGTTCCTGCGAGATGGTTAGACAACATGCACCGAATGAATTTCCTGAGGTTATCGCACGAGAAGGCCAAGCACCAACGACCCTAGGAGGTCACGTGAACGGGGCTGGCCCGCCAGGCAGAGCTCAGCCGTTGGATTTATCAACGCTAGAGGGACGGGCCCGAGCATAGACGCCGTTCCTAGCCTTCTTATGCGAAGGATTCTGAAGAAAGACGGTCGGCGTGCAGCTCCCGTGGTGGGCGACAATCAAGCAGGTGATAACCATAGATAGACTATGCACGAAAAGCAGCCTAGCTTAGGTAAATGCAGGAACGATACATGCCACTAGGTCGGACCCGAGCGGCCTGGGGTTGATGCAGCCCGGGGGGCGCCCCCAGCAAGGTGAACTAAAAATGCAAGTGGATACATGCCACAGGGACTGACCCAAGCGGCCTGGGAATGATGCGGCCCAGGGGGCTCCCGGCTAAATGAACTTGGAGAGATGTCACCTGGTTTGGTTGCTGAAGGAGTGTTGGGGTAGCTGAAGACACGTAGCGAATAAGTCGCCCCTCACGAGCCGTCGAGGCCCTGAGCCTCGGGAGGCTCTGGAGGCTTGGGCGGCCTCCTGAGGACCTTCTCCATCTCTGTCAGGACTGCGTGATGCCTGGCCTCCTGACCCTCCATGATGCTCTGCAGGTTGCACTGGAAGGCGGCAGCCACGCTCGGCAGGTCAAACGGAATGCGAACGTAGCTCTGAGGTGGACCCTCGCAGCGTCCCACGCGTGAAGGCCAGAAGAGCTCCTGAGATGCGGCCCTGTTGAGCCCCGGGATGTCGATGTAGACGCGCAGCTCACCACCCTCGCCTGGGTGGGGAGCAACGCCTGGTGGGCGGCGGTCGCCGCGTATTGCTCTGGCTTCCTGAAGCTCCTGAGATGCCTTGCTGATGAACTTCTGAGTGTCCGGCGCTCCTCGCTCGGTGCCCTCCTGAGGGAAATGTGCCGCGAAGCACGCCTTCGCGTGGTGCCTGAGCGCCTCCCTCTTGATGTTGGCCAGGTCTGAGGCCCTCCAGAAGAGAGCCCCCGAGCCCTGCCCGAGGAGGGCGCCGAGCGTGCCTTCCTATGTGTGGGAGGGAGGCACCCCTGGCACTAGCGCGGATCCTAAAGTGGCGCCGCTGGAGGTGCCGCTCCCTTGAGGCCCAGCACGGAGTAGCTGCTTCTTCTTCTTGGTGTTGGCCTCAGGAGGGTACTGCGCACCAGCGCTGTCAGAGTCTTTGATTGATGCGGCTTGGAAGGCGTGCTCGAGGGAGCACACCGCGTCTCTTTCTTCGCAAGGGACCGTGATGATTCTGCCGCTTCCCGGCATCTTGAGGACGTTATAGCCATGGTGGGTGACTGCCATGAATTTGGCTAGTGCTGGATACCCGAGGATGGCATTGTACGACAGGCGAATGTGGGCGACGTCGAAGTCGAAGAGCTCAGTATGGCGACAGGGAGGCGAACTTGCCCTATCGAGATGGTGGAGCCGTCTGTCACTCCTAAGAAAGGCTTGGTAGGCTGGAGCTGATCGTATGGCATTTAAAGGCTGCCGAATGTCTCGACGGACAGGACACTGAGTCCTGCGCTGCCGTCATGAGGGTCTTGGTGACTTGGACATTGCTGATGACGGGCGAACAGAGCATCGGAACGACTCCAGCGGTTGCCACACATTTGAGATGCTCCGCCGAGCTAAAGGTGATGGCGTACTTGGACCACCTCAGCGGGCGCGTAGCCTCGAGCTTGGGGAGGGTTGCATTCACTTCGCGGGAGAACTGCTTGAAGATGCGCTGGGAGGCTGCGGCCTGAGCGCCACCCAAGATGCATGCGATGGCACGCGGCTCCTGGAAGCCCCCAGCCTCTTCGTCCTATTGGTGGTCGTCGTTCCTTCTTGGCGGCGGCAGCGGGGGGAGACCAACGTTGCCCTGAGACGATCCTCACGAGGCTGGTCCCTCCAGGCGCCCTCACGAGGTTGGTCCTGCCAACGATCCTCGCGAGGCTGGTCGCGCCACTCCTGGCGGGGCCCACGGTCATCCCAACGTCCTCCACCTCGTCCACCTCCTTGGCCGTAGCCCTGGTCGTTGCGCTCGGGGCGCCGACCGAAGCGTCCATCTCGAATGGTCCTGAGATCTTGAAAATCGACGGTGTTGTGTGTGCGCACGTTGTGGAAGGCGCAGAACGTACGGCCGCCCTTGGACGAATCGGGAAGATCTCGACTATGCTTGGTGTCCAGTTGTGCCGTGAGTATGGCCACTCCTTTGCGCTTCACGTCCTTGACCTTGGCCTTCTTCTCCTCTGGATCCGCAGCAGGGAGCTCGAGGAGGGAGAGATGCCCCTCCTCAACCCTTGCACACTTGGTTGCTATGTTGAAAAGCTCCAAGGTCATGCACATCTTCTCATGGATGGCGAGCTCCTCCTTCATCTTGACGTCACGGACATCGTCAGAAAACGCAAAGATGATGGACTCGTCCGTCACCTTGGGGATCTTGATACGCGCGTTGTTGAAGCACTGGATGTACTTCTGCAGGGTTTCTCCCGGTTGTTGCTTGATGCGGCACAGGTCACCCGCGACTGGGGGGCGGTCGCGAGTGCCCTGGAAGTTGGTGATGAAGTGGCTGCGCATCTCATCCCAGGAGGAAAACGAGCCTCGCGGCAGGTTCAGGAGCCATGAGCAGGCGCCGTCCTCGAGAGCCATGGGAAACCAGTTCGCCATGACCTTTTCGTCGTCGTTGGCCGCTACGATGCTCAGCTCGCAGAGCTGCAGAAACTCCACAGGGTCGGGGGTGCCGTCATAGAGAGGAGGCAGATCTCGCTTGAACTTTCCTGGCCAGACAACGCTGCGCAGCTCTGGAGTGAAGGCGCGGCATCCCCCCATGGCCACCGGGGCCCGTCGTGGAGGCGGAGCTTGACCTTGGCGTCCCTGTGCTGCCACGGCAAGTGGCACATGGCCCTGCCGCAGCAAGCGATCCTGACACGGTGGTGCTGGAAGCGGTGGAGCATCTTCTTGTGGACGGGGAACCTCCTGGCAACTTCCTTCTTCGCGCGCGGGCACACGGCGTGGCGGATCACGCCGCTGGGCTGCGCATCTTGGAGCGAGGACGCCGTCTTGACGTGGAGGAGGCTGAGGCGCTCCATGAGCCGCATGCCTCGGTGCGAGGGCGCCGTCTTGGTGCTTGGGGGCGGAGGCGCTCCATGAGCCTGAAAGTGCAACTATCCCTATGTGGTTTTGGTAATTCCTAACAACATATAGCTCATTAAGCTAATGCTATTTCAAGATTAATATCTTAGGAAAGCTCAATGGTTGGCATGGCATGGATGAGAAAAGTGGACCCCTCAAAATGCTAAGGACAAAGGATTGGCTCAAGCTCAAAGCTCAAGACTCTACATTTTCCATTTTAGTGATCCAAGATCACATTGAGTCTATAGGAAAAGCCAATACTATCAAGGAGGGATGAGGTCTTGCTTAATGAGGTTCTTGCTCAAAATGCTTAGTGATATGCTCCAAAACCCTCAACTACTTTCTCACATCCACATATGACCTAAACCAAAAGTCAAACTCGGCCCCACTGATTCTTCCTATCCGGCACCACCAAGTTTCAAATGTCATAGCCACTACCACAAACCCTAGGCAAATCGGTCTCACCGATAGAGATCTCGGTCTCACCGAGATGCGGTTGTAATCTCTCTGTTTCCCTTTGTAACATTTCGGTCTCACCGAGATGAGCGATCGGTCCCACCGAGATTGCAATGTTAACTCTCTGTTTTCCCTTCGTAACGTTTCGGTCTCACCGAAATGAGCGATCGGTCCCACCGAGTTTACCTGACCAACCCTCTGGTTAGCTTATTACCAAAATCGTTCTCACCGAGTTTGTGTAATCGGTCTCACCGAGATTATGTTATGCCCTAACCCTAATCATATCGGTCCTACCGAGTTGCATGTCGGTCCCACCGAAAACCCTAACGGTCACTAGCTTTGCTGAATCGGTCCGACCGAGTTTAACCATTCGGTCCCACCAAGTTTGGGAAGTTATGTGTAACGGTTACATTTTGTGAGGAGGCTATATATACCCCTCCACCACCTCTTCATTTGTGGAGAGAGCCATCAGAATGAACCTACACTTCCAACTTACTTCTTTTTGAGAGAGAACCACCTACACTTGTGTTGGGAGAAAGATATTCCATTCCTACCATATGAATCTTGATCTCTAGCCTTCCCCAAGTTGCTTTCCCCTCAAATCTTCTTTCCACCAAATCCAAATCCTGTGAGAGAGAGTTGAGTGTTGGGGAGACTGTCATTTGAAGCACAAGAGCAAGGAGTTCATCATCAACACACCATCTGTTACTTCTTGGAGAGTGGTGTCTCCTAGATTGGCTAGGTGTCACTTGGGAGCCTCCGACAAGATTGTGGAGTTGAACCAAGGAGTTTGTAAGGGCAAGGAGATCGCCTACTTCGTGAAGATCTACCGCTAGTGAGGCAAGTCCTTCATGGGCGATGGCCATGGTGGGATAGACAAGGTTCCTTCTTCGTGGACCCTTCGTGGGTGGAGCCCTCCATGGACACGCGCAACCGTTACCCTTCATGGGTTGAAGTCTCCATCAATGTGGATGTACGATAGCACTACCTATCGGAACCACGACAAAAACATCTAAGTCTCCAATTGCGTTTGAATCCTCCAAACCCTTCCCTTTACATTCTTGCAAGTTGCATGCTTTACTTTCAGCTGCTCATATACTCTTTGCATGCTTGCTTGAATTGTATTAAGATTGCTTGACTTGTCCAAAGTTGCTAAAATCTGCCAAGAACTAAAATTGGGAAAAGGCTAGATTTTTATTTGGTCAAGTAGTCTAATCACCCCCCCCCTCTAGACATGCTTTCGATCCTACAAGTGGTATCAGAGCCATGTTTCCATTTGCTTTGATTTCCATAGCTTTTGGTGGTCATAGCCTTGGTTTCACAACCTAGGAGAGTATGGCGTCTAGCGAGGGAAATTACCACCGTAGAGGTCCTTACTTTGATGGCACTAATTTTTCTAGTTGGAAGCATAAGATGAAAATGCATATTCTTGGACATAACCCTGCCGTTTGGGCTATTGTGTGTATTGGCTTGCAAGGTGAATTCTTTGGTGGGAGAGAACCGAACCGTGAAGCTACCGCGGAAGAGTTGAAGATGCTACAATACAATGCTCAAGCTTGTGATATCCTCTTCAACAGATTGTGCCCCGAAGAATTCAACAAAATCAGCCGTCTTGAGAATGCAAAGGAAATTTGGGATACTTTGATTGATAAGCATGAAGGTACCGACTCCGTCAAGGAATCCAAGTTGGATGTGCTTCAAAGTCAACTTGACAAGTTCAAAATGAAGGATGGTGAAGGTGTCGCTGAAATGTACTCTAGGATTGCTCTTATCACAAATGAGATTGCCAGCTTAGGAAGTGAAGAGATGACCGACAAATTCATCATCAAGAAGATCCTAAGAGCCTTGGATGGAAAATATGATATCGTATGTACATTGATTCAAATCATGCCAAATTACAAAGATCTCAAGCCAATGGAAGTCATTGGAAGAATTGTTGCTCATGAGATGTCACTCAAGGATAAGGAGGAGCTCCATAACAAGTCAAGTGGTGCTTACAAAGCCTCATGTGAAGCTCCCACATCATCAAGTGAGAAACAAACCTTCAATGAAGAATTGAGCCTAATGGTGAAGAACTTCAACAAGTTCTACAAGAGTAGAAGCAAAGAGAGAAGTTCCAAGTCAAGGTCCTACAATGACAAAAGATCTTCTAGTCGAGAGCGAAACTGCTACAATTTTGGAAGACTCAGACACTACTCCAATGACTGTATGGCCCCCTACAAGATAAGAGAAGATTCTCCCAAAATAAGAAATAGAAGAGAAGAATCACCATTGAGGGAGAGAAGTAGGGATGATCGTTATGAACGAAGACCCTCTCAAAGAAGCAAGGATTCGGAAAGGAAGGACAAGTCATCAAGGAGCTACACAAAACGAAGGCATCAAGCTCATGTTGGTGAATGGGTATCCGGCTCCGACACCGACAATCACTCCGAGAGAAGCTATCACTCCGACTCCGAATATACTCAAGATGAAGGTGTTGCCGGTCTAGCACTTGTGTCAACCAACTCCTACGACATATCTGATTCACCAAATGAAGGACTTGGAAGATGCTTCATGGCTAAAGGCCCAAAGGTATCACACCCCGAGTATGTTGATTTCAATAGTGATGAAGATGACTTGTTAGGTGATGATGATTTACTTGTTGACAACTCTAGTGATGAATACTATGATGAAACATCAATTAATCATGCTAATCAAGATAAAACGAATGCAATGATAAGGAGAAGATTGAGTTTCTAACTAAAGAACTAAACACTGTTAAGTTCGCTCATGAAACTATCTTAGGAGATCATGAAGAACTTTTAAGGACTCATGAGAAATTATGTTTTGAAAAGCTCAACCTTGAGCAAGAGCGTGAGTTCTTAAAAGCAATCAATGATGATCTTCGCAAGAAAAGTTCTTCTTACATTGCCAAGCGTTTACTCTTATCCACTTACATGCCTCAAGTCAAGTCTAGTAACAAGAACAAGAAGGATTCTTCCTCTAGTAGTAACAATAATCATGCTAAATCCAATATTGTTGCTTCTAGTAGTTCTCTTGATTCCACTAATGATTCTCTTAGCCAAGTTACACTTGAGCAAGAAAATAGCTTATCGAAGGGAATCATAGAGAAAGGTGTTTACAAGAGCCTTGCCAGGAGTAAGCAATTCAAGGAAATTGTACGCAAGCAAGGAAGGCACCGGAGGAATCAAGGTATTGGTTTTGAACGAAAGTTCAATGCCAATGGCGTTGAGTGGGAAGAAGCTCAATACCCCAAGACGAAGTTTGTTCCTCAACAAGAGAAGTATGATCCTACTTCTTTCAAAGGGACACAAGCTCAAGATGATCTTCCACCACAAGACCACAAGGAAAAAGGCAAGGACAAGCTTCAAGAGGAAATTGATGCATTTGAAGAAGCTCCTAAGGCCTTGGTCAAGTGGGTTCCCAAGACTACATCAAGTTCCACTTCATCAAGTACAACTACAACTCTGAGGATTCCCATCAAGATGGTGTGGATCCCGAAGAAGAAGAACTAGAGAGTTCTTGAGGGTGACTCCGCCGACATACTTCACTCTTATCATTTTGGCAAGAACAAGTGCAATCAACTTCCACATCTTGCACTAGTTCAAGGAGTCACAAACCCTCTTGTTGGTAAGACAAGGGACAAGGTAACCTAATGCTCTCATAGACATCATCTTGTATGTGCATCACTCTATGTCTATGGATATCCTTGTTTGTTCCTTATGGGACTAACCCGTGTAGGTATTGAAAGTGCAACTCACTCCAAAGGATAGCTCCGAATGATCTACATCAACTTAGAGCATCCACATCTTCAACACCTACATGAAGTCATCATCGACAAAACCCAAGGTTAGTTCATCCCTCTTAGGGGGAATCTCACATCTAGGGGAGCTTTACTCTAAGAATTGATTTAAAGCAACTCTAATGGTGTGAACACAACAACACTTTATGTAAAAGTGGTAACCCCACTTGTGCTTAAATGATGAGTATGACCTATGATCAAATGTTCTCATTTGACTCCTAAGTCAATATACTCATATATAGATGACCTAGTCATCGCCAATTGCTTGATAGATGCTAGAATTGTTTGTGCATGCATTGCCACATATTTCATTTGTCATTTTATTATGTGAGCATGTTGGTTGCATAATTTACTCATTCGAGGACATCCACTTGTTGTTTTGATTGGTTGGTTTCTTTTTCTCTTGCCAAGTGGATGGACAAGACTGCCTAAGAACCTTCTCTAGCTATCTATGCTCTTCTCATTTCAAACTCTATTCATGCTGCATCACAAAGTTTGATCAAGTCAGATTTGAACCACTCTGTGTGAGGAGCACTCGGAGTCCCCGATTTGTCATAGACTTAAACTTCCAAAACTTCTTTGTGTGTTTTCGTCTGACCGATTCATCCATTTCGGTCATACCGAGATCACTAAGTCGATCTAGGTTTTTAATCTCGGTGCAACCGATTTGAACTTTTCGGTCACACCGAGTTGCAGTAACTGCTTGCAGTTATGCATCTCGGTGCCACTGAGTTGTTCCACTCGGTCACACCGACAGGGTCAGGCTATATATACCCACGGGTCAAAATTTGGAAAACTTTCCGAACCTCTTCGCCCGCGCTCAGCCTGCTCTGCCTCCCTGGGTCTCCGGATCGTCCTCCTCGTCGCTAGCCGCCTCCAGTCGCTGGTCTCCACCGCTGTCAACGGGATCATCTCCACCGTTGCCGTCATAGCAAGTCCATCACCGAACTAGGATATGGACTTGATCTTTGTGTTGTTCTCACTCCTATTCCCCAGCACATTGTTTTGCCATGTATCTTGCCACGATTGAGATCACTCTATCCAATGAAAACACTCTGTAGTTTAGTTGTGGATTGAAAATTTAGGGTTAGGTTTCCGCCGAAACCATCTCGGACCGACCGAGTTGCTGAAATCGGTTCCACCGATTTGGCTCAAGCCATTGCACATGTGATTCTCGGTCTGACCGAGAAATGCAAATTGGTGTGATCGAGTTCGAGTCTTTGTGAAACCCTAGCAGTCTCGGTGCCACCGAACTGTGACTCGGTCTGACCGAGTTCACTAGTTTAGGTTCCAACAGCTGCTTCGGTATCACCGAGATTTCAAATCGGTAGATCCGAAATGCTTTCTGTGGAAAACTAAAACTAATTTTTTTGATTCATTCTTTTGCAAAAACCTCTGCACTTTGTGATGCTCATCCACTCTACCTGATCTATAATCCATTCACAGGGTCTGCTATCAGTGTTTGCATCATGTCAGATCAGAGTGACAGTCAGAACAAGTCTGAGGAGCAAGTGAACTTGAGTGAGGGCACTAGTCCCTCTAGCAGCTTTGATGAAGGAAGCAGAAGTACCCCTAGCAACTTGCCTAAGGCAGCGACCAGGACCAGAAAGAAGAAAACCTCAGATTCTGAGGATGAGGACTATGTGGCTGCTGAGGAAGAGGCCACCTCAAAGAGGAAAGTCCTGAAAAAGGAATATGGCACAGCTGCTGCCACTAAGCCAGGGATGAAGCAAAAGGTTCCTGCCAAGAGAAGTCCCATGTCAAAAGCCAGAACATCCACTCAAGAGACTTTGGGATCTACACCCAAAGAGCAGGTTGTGGCAGAAAAGAAAAGAAAGGAAAGGGTCAAGAAGACCACTGCCAGAGTGCTTGGGAGATCTTCAATAATGAAAGACTCTGAAGAAGATGAAGAGGAAGAGGATGCAGCACCAGCACCCAAAGCTCAAAAGCTTATGGGAGATGCTGTAAGGGCAGGGGCTGTTCCATCTAAGCCTAAGATTGCTCCTAAGACTGCTGCTCCAGCTCCAAAGCCAAAACCAAAGAGGAGCACCAGGAACATCCCTGCTGAGGAGAAGAACAAGGCCCCAATGCCTCAAGCTGCTGAAGAAGAAGATGATTCTGTCGTGTTAAGGAAGTTGAAGCCCAAAATTCCAGACCACAATGATGATCATCCAGTTGCAGAGAACATGAAAATCAGGAAGGGTTTTGGTCTAAGGCTATGGAGAGAGTCTGATCCATATGCCACCAGGAGAAGGGCTGCTATGGACTACAGGTTCCATACAAAGGAACAACAGGACTTCTATGAGACTATCTTACTTGACAAGAAGCCCATAGTGTGTGACATGAGATGGGTCGATTGGACATTCATTGAGGAAAATGAGGATCACTTCCCTGGTGTATATGACAGCTTCAAGGTGTGTGGAGTCGATGAGTTTGTGTCTCAGAAGCTCACAAAGTGGAATGATGAGCTCATCATGAAGTTCTACTCCACAACTGATTTCTACCCAGATGGAAGAATTATCTGGATGTCTGAAGGTACTAGGTACCAGTCAACGGTTGCTGAATGGGAGAAATTGATCAATGCTCCTGAGGAGAGTGAAGATGTCTTGGATGTCTATGCAAAGAAGAAGAAGGATCACAACACCATGGCACACATGTACAAAGAGATTCCAGATGCTGCTCTTGAGACACACAAGTTTGGATCAGTACATTACCTTCTGTCAGGCTTGCCAACAATCAACTGGATCCTCAGGCACACTCTCTTGCAAAAGTCAGGTGGTCACAAGATGATAAGAGGCCATGCAATTAACTTGCTTCACATATTTGATGTGCCTCAAAAGTTCAAAGTCATGAGCCTAATTGTGGAAGCCATAAAGAGGACAACTGTAGATCTGAAGAGGAGTTGTGGGTATGCCCCACAGATCCAGGAGCTAATCAACTCCAAGATGGGCACTGGCACATATCTCCTGGACAAGGAACACATGCCCATCTACCGAGACTTTGAGGACAACACTGTGGTGATGGATGAGAATGAACCATCTTCTGTGCACGCACAAGCCAAGAAGGAGAAGGCAAGGGCTGAAAAGGCTGCAAAGATGCCAACCATGGATGAGGCATCTCAGTATCTTCTGAAGAGCAAGCAAGATCAGCTTGGCTACTTGATTGCCTCCACTCTGAGAATTGAGAAGGGATTGGCTACCCTGACTCAAAACCAGGAGAGCTTGGAGAGGATCATGGAGCAGAAGTCCTATGACGTAGATGTGAAGGTCACTGAGATCCAGTCAGTCGTTGAGCAACTTTAGGATGAAGTGCAGGAGAAGAAGGGCAAGTCTACCACTGATGCTTTTGCTAGAGTGCCCAGAGGTCAGAGGTCTGCTGATATGCCTGTCACAGACACCAGAGCAACTTCATCTGCACCAGCTACAACTTCAGTGCCACCAGCTCCAGCACCTACTCCACTAGCTCCATCTACATCGACTGACACCTTCGTCCTTGGAGTTCTGTCTACACCACCACCTGAAGACCAAGCCTGAGTGACGATTTAGCACTATGCATTTTTATGAACTTTTTGGTAACTTGTTGCCAAAGGGGGAGAAAATGTATAGATCATAGGCTTCGAGAGAGAGTGTTGCTTTTGTTCTCTCTTGCGTTTCTCCTTGGTTGTTGAACTTTATGATCTGCTTGTTTGAGATACTTTATGCTTGTGTGTGATACTTGGATGATAATGTGTTTGATCATATACTACCTTTATGCTTGTTGGATGACATTATCCTTTTATATTCCATATGATCACTCACTTTGCTTGGTGATGAGTGCATGTATTTTAATTATTATCATTTTGAGCGCTCCACCAAGATATATGTGACATGGAAGAGTAACCCATGATCCCAACTCTTTGTGCATTTGCAGTCCAAAGCAAATCTTAAACTTTGCACAAATTCGGGGGGAGCTCTTGCTTTTCACATACTTCTCAAAGCGACAAAGTTTTTCACTCTTATTATCATTTGTCAAAGCTTTGATCTATATGTTGTCATCAATTACCAAAAAGGGGGAGATTGAAAGTGCAACTATCCCTAGGTGGTTTTGGTAATTCCTAACAACATATAGCTCATTGAGCTAATGCTATTTCAAGATTAATATCTCAGGAAATCTCAATGATTGGCATGGCATGGATGAGAAAAGTGGACCCCTCAAAATGCTAAGGACAAAGGATTGGCTCAAGCTCAAAGCTCAAGACTCTACATTTTCCATTTTAGTGATCCAAGATCACATTGAGTCTATAGGAAAAGCCAATACTATCAAGGAGGGATGAGGTGTTGCTTAATAAGGTTCTTGCTCAAAATGCTTAGTGATATGCTCCAAAACCCTCAACTACTTTCTCACATCCACATATGATCTAAACCAAAAGTCAAACTCAGCCCCACCGATTCTTAATATAACCAAACATAGCAAGGAGAGAAACACTAACCGTGTGTGCATCAAGTTTGAAAGATGCTCTAGAGAAAGATACCACCAATGTGAATTCCTTTTGATAGAAGCCCGGGGAAAAAACCACCGGGTGACCAAACTTGGACCTCATATTCGCTTGAAACTTCTTGCCGCGATCAAAGTTGAGTGCATATGGCGCAATCTTGAATGTGATGAGTGGCTATCAGGGCCGGAGTGGCCACCGGTAGGGAGGAGGGGTGGCCGCCTGGGTCGGAGTGGCCACCGGCGCTAGGTGGAAGAAAGGCTAGGTGGAGGAGAGGTTTTTTTCTTGTTCTAGGTAAAGCAAACATTAAAGTGTGCGTAGAGTTTTATCGGTGGTCGATAGAACTTGAGGAAATATTGTCGGAATCGAGGCTCCGCGGACCCTACAAGGTTCAAACTCTGGGGTGTGTGCGAAGATCTACCCAAGCTCTAATCTCAACCTCGTCACCTCATGGCTTGGCCTCGTCGAGTACATGTGAGCGGGGAAGAAGATGACCACGGAGATTTACCGAGGTTCGAGCCACCTTGCGGTGTAATACCGTACTCCTGCTTTGTGGTGGATTAGCCTCGCGAGGAGGTTTGAGGATGAACTAGTATAGTGGATGAGCTGCCTCATGAGGGCTCAGGGGATGAGAATGGTCGACCCCTCTCTAAAGTGGAGACTAGCCTATAATTATAGTGGAATTGGTCCTCTTCCCTCATAGGTTAGCTGGGAAGTAATTCCACAACGACCAATTTGAAAGGGGACAAGAAGTACATCTTATCCTGACGAAAGGTGGTCTTCACCTGCAAAACTTCTAGTCGCGACACGGAGGTAGGCTCCGCGATGACGTCCGTCCTGCCGAGCTCGTGGTCTTGGTCTTGTTGCACCGGAATGGAAACCTTTGGGAGGATCCCTTGGGAACTCGCACTTGTCCTTGCCTCCTTAGCACCAAAGAGGAAATGGTCCTCCTCTACACCCGCTGGCGCCCGCCTGGCCATGGTCGTCATGGCTCACGTCATCGAGGGCCTCATGAGGCTGGGTACCTACATAGAAGTATCCGCTCCTCAGGAGGTGATAACCCACAAGTATAGGGGATCGCAACAGTTTTCGAGGGTAGAGTATTCAACCCAAATTTATTGATTCGACACAAGGGGAGCCAAAGAATATTCTCAAGTATTAATAGTTGAGTTGTCAATTCAATCGCACCTGAAAGACTTAATATCTGCAGCAAAGTATTTAGTAGCAAAGTAATATGGAAGTAACGATAAACGTAGCACAAGTAACAGTATTGGTTTTGGAGTGATTGTAACAGTGGCAACAGAAAAGTAACTAAGAAAAGATCAATATATGAAAAGCTCGTAGGCAATGGATCGGTGATGGATAATTATGTCGGATGTGATTCCTCATGCAACAGTTATAACATAGGGTGACACAGAACTAGCTCCAGTTCATCAATGTAATGTAGGCATGTATTCCGAATATAGTCATACGTGCTTATGGAAAAGAACTTGCATGACATCTTTTGTCCTACCCTCTCATGGCAGCGGGGTCCTATTAGAAACTAAGGGATATTAAGGCCTTGTTTTAATAGAGTACCGGACCAAAGCATTAACACTTAGTGAATACATGAACTCCTCAAACTACGGTCGTCACCAGGAGTGGTCCCAATTATTGTCACTTCGGGGTTACCGGATCATAACACATAATAGGTGACTATTTACTTGCAAAATAGGATCAAGAACTCACATATATTCATGAAAACATAATAGGTTCAAATCTAAAATCATGACACTCGGGCCCTAGTGACAAGCATTAAGCATAGCAAAGTCATAGCAACATCAATCTCGGAACATAATGGATACTAGGGATCAAACCCTAACAAAACTAACTCGATTACATGATAAATCTCATCCAACCCATCACCGTCCGGCAAGCCTACGATGGAATTACTCATGCACGGCGGTGAGCATCATGAAATTGGTGATGAAGGAAGGTTGATGATGACGACGGTGACGGATTCCCTCTCCGGAGCCCCGAACGGACTCCAGATCAGCCCTACTGAGAGAGATTAGGGCTTGGCGGCGGCTCCGTATCGTAAAACGTGATGAATCCTTCTCTCTGATTTTTTTCTCCCCGAACGTGAATATAAAGAGTTAGAGTTGAGGTCGGTGGAGCATCAGGGGGGCCATGAGACAAGGGGCGCGCCTGAAAGACTTACTTGCATGCGGCCCGCAGCGTGGCTCCGTCAGCGGCCCCGTATGGCCCATCTTCACCAGCAAACACTCCAGACCTTCGCGAGGGGCCGAGCCTGACAAGGTGGGCAACGCAAGACCTCCTCGGGGGTGGCCCCACCAGGCTGGCTCGCGAGGGGCGGAGAGATCAAGGCAAGGGACACCTCGCGAGGTTCCTGTGACGCAAGCCATGACGACCAAGGCCAGCCGGGCGCCAGCGTGCATGGTGTCCTCCTTTCCTCTTTGGTGCTAAAGAGGTAAGCGCAGGCGAGGATTCCCGAGGCAGCAGGCAAAGGTTTCCATATCGGTGCAACGAGACCAACACTAGTAGGACGGCAGGACGGAGGTCATCGTGGAGCCCAGGATGGCGTCACCACCAGAGCCTTTGGCAGGAGAAGACCATCTTTTGTCAGGATACCTTGTACTAGTTGCCCCCCTTCAAATTGGCCGTTGTGGGATCCCTTCCCGCCTAATATTTGGGAAGAGGACCCGAGCCTCTATATATAGGACTAGCCACCACCGTAGGGAAAAAAGAGATCATGTGGGACCGGATCCATTCCACCAAGGCCACCACACAAACTCACTAAGCAAAAGAGCACCTCTCCTCAGGAGGCTGTTCTTCCCTTGTAATTGTTCATCCTCAGCTCAAGAGGCAATCCACCACACAACACTGGAGTAGGGTATTACACCACATCGATGGCCCGAACCAGTATAAATCTTGTGTCCCTTTGTTCTGTGAGTTCGACGCATTGAGCCTTGAGATTGCGGTGAGGGCGTGAGCTAGAGGGAGGAGAGATCTTCGTGTGCACCCCCAGTGTTCGAACCTCAAGGGTTTTGCCGGAACCCGAAATCTGACATTTGGCACGCCAGATAGAGGTGCGCCAAAGCCTCTCTTCCATCAGCAGACCCGCCAACACTCTGCAGCGCCGATGTTCGGTGACCCGAGGGCCGATGCCGATCACTAGGCAGCCTAGCCAACCCGGGCGGCGGCGGCCGCCCAAGAAGACCTCAAATCCGCGCTCCAGGTGGCGCGCGCACCGCCAAACACAGCGGGGCACGGGCGGCATGGTCCGACACCTTCCATCCTTACCACGCGGCGCACGTGGGCCGCTGCAAGGGCCTCAAGCTACGCCGCGGCGATGGCGCTGCACTCCCGATGGGAACAAGCGAACATGAGGGCCGCGCTCACAGTGGCGCGGGAGCTGCAGCGATGCCGACTGATGGAGAGCGGTCGGGATGCATTGCTGGAGCATGTCGCCGAGTTGTTGGACATCGCAGCCAGGGGTACGCCTCCTTTCTGCTCCTTGCTTACGCCTCAGGCTGCGGCCGGATCGCATGGTGGGCCTCGTCACGCCCGCGCACCCCCGGGCGCACCAGGAGGTTTCATCGGCATCGACGCAACCAGCGGCGCCGGACACCCAACCACACATGTGCCTCCCCCAATGGGCGCAGGCATAAGCATCGCCACCCACAGTCCCGGCGGGATGCCGCCCAACCATCCTGGCACGCCGAGCCAAGCGACATGGAGTGTGGGACACCTCAAAGAGGTTTCCGGGGTGAAGGCCCCGGAGTCCTATGTGCCCCGCACGATGGACCAGGAGTACACACCGGAATATGACCCCGGTTCGTTCCTCGAGCCGGGTTGGGAAGAGGAGACACTGGAAGCTGAGGCCTTCGAAGAGCCACCCGGGAGCCTCGCCGACCACGCCGGCGACAACAGCTATAGGGTACCACTAATCTCTTAGGAGCAGGCTTACGCTAACCATGGGTCGCAAGTGAATCAGGTTGCAGCGGTGGACGACGGCCCAGCACGGCGGGCCCCCTTCCACCAAGGGAAGCGCATTGGGGGCTGCAGGGGAGGGGCTGGGAGCAAGGCCCCTCCCCGCATCGTATGGAGAAAGGCGTCGCCTGGAGGTAGGTCCTCTGCCGGGGAGGCACTGGTGAGCCTTCCCCCCGGCAGAGGGCCCATGGTCGCCGAGGGCGCCGCTAGCGTCCCCTTTGCCCCTTAGCATCGTCCTGGTTTTCGGACGCCCCAACGGTGGTCGAGGGCGGCGCAAGGCGGGGCCCTCGCCTGGCGATATGAAGCAAGGCTCACGCCTGTGAAGGTCTCCGCTCATGAAACTCTCACGTAATATTGAGTGGGGCTGTACACGCCCCAGAGTCTCCGGAGTGCCGCCCTCGGGCCTCAGGGGCTCCCGCCCACGTCCTAGTGGAAGCACCATGCTCCGCACTGGCCGTCGACACTGTCCCCCAATAACTATGCTCACGGCCTGTGAAAGCACTTAGCTCCGCGCTGGTGAGAATACTCGAAGACAAGAAGACTAGCTAGGTGCCGGACGCGGCCATTTGCTTTTTACCTCTTTTCTGTAGCTCAGACTCGTAGCTTTTGATCTTGAATTTGAAGTTGCATTTCCATTGGCAATCGTGGGGGCATCCTTTCTCGTTCGTATTGATTTCGTGAGTTTCTGGATTCGTGTTTTGTTTGAGGTTCACGTCCGCTACCTCCCCCCCCCCTTCCGAGCACCTCGCGAGCGGGGGCTGGCAGCGGCGTACGTGCACTGTGCGCACACCTTGTTGTTACTGGCGCTCGCTTCTCGCGAGACCCTCTCAGGTGGACCGACGGACCTCTCAGGAAACCAAAACCTCGTGAGCTCGTGAGGGGCTCCTCTCAGAAGGAATGCATGTCCACAACCGCCAAACCAGTTTGAAGCCCGGCTAAAGCAAAGTAAGTTACGGCATCAAGCCCGCAAGGGAAGTCATGAGCACCCAAAAGCACGCTTTAAGCCTAGCCTAAGGAATGAAGTGGTAGTCTATTTACATGAGTGGCCTCCCCTCTTCAAAATGCTCTTACATCATGAGGGGCCGAACCCAAGCTTTTACATGTAGGTTCAAAATAAAGGAGCGAGGGCTCAGCCGGACATATCACTCGCCTCATCCCTCGAATCGCTTCCGGACAGGCTGCTGGCACCATCGTCGTCGATGTCTCCATCGCCATCAGCCACACCGCCATCAGCCATGCCGCCATCAACCACATCGCCCTCATCCATCGTGACCACCACCGCGTCGTCATCAGAAGAAAAAGCCCTAACTAGAGCGTCCACATTGTCATCCACCCAGTGCGCGAGGTTGCCCCGGATGACCGCGGGCACTGGGGCAATGGCGGTGGCAAAATCAAAGTCAGAATTGGAGTTCAGGAGATGGCTGAAGACACGGGAGAATGCGCGCCCGAGAAGGCCTCGGCTCATTTCGTCCACAAGCTCGCGAGCCCTCTCAGGTGGCTCTCCAGGCGCGTCACAACATCAGTGAAGAAGCGAAGATGGCTGGCGTAATCCTCGGCGTGGGGATGAGGGGCATGCTCATCGCAGATGGTACCAAGCGCCTGGTTGGCCTTTGTCCTGAGGTCCCAAAGCATGGGAGAGTGCTCGCATAGTAGCGTCTGCCGGCGAAGTGCCTCCTCCCTGCTTTGTTATGCGAAGGACTCGGCACTGACAACCCACTATTGAAGAGAGAGCAGCTTAGCACGGGCGGAGGCCAGCTCGTCCTGCACCGAGATCAGGGCGGCTGCGGCGGCTTTCTCGCGCTGTTCCGCCTCAGCTAGCCCTGACCTGAGGGCAGCGGTCCTACCCACACCTTCGGCTTCCACGAGCTCCGGGTCATACCTGCCAGCAAGATCCGCGCGAGCCTCAGCCACCCTGCGGTCGACCTCCTCCTGGGCCCTGGCCTCACGTGCACCGACAGCATCCTCTGCTTGTGCGACTCGGTGCTCCCTCGTCTCCAACCGCTCAAGCTCAAGGCTGCGCTCCGTGGCCTCCAGCAATAGCGCTTCCTCGCGCCTCAAGATCTCCTCCTCGTCGGACGGAGCACCCTTCATCGACGCCAGGGCAACTCTACGCGCCTCCACCTGCTGCTCCAGGGAGGCGTTCAAGGCCTGGAGCTCCCGCCTGCGCTCCTCGGCATCTGCGTGGCGATTGTCCGCCTCCCTAGCCTCCTCCAAGGCCCGGTGCTAGCCTCTCGCGAGGTTTCCAGGGATGCCCCGGCCTTCGCATTGACGTGCTCGCGCTGGAGGCACCCGAGGTTGATAGCCACCTTCAGTTGATGTCACTCCATCACTAGCCGGAGGCCCTCGGCTTCAAGGTGAGCATCGACGTCCGCGAGTTCTTCGCCGAGCTGGCTCATCGCGCCCATTGCCTCCTGAAAGAACTCGTGACGGATGACACTCCGCTCATGCACAAAATTAAGCGTGCAACCAGTTCCGTCCCCCGCAGCGGCGGTGGCCGACGGGATCCGAAGTGGTTCACCCCCTTTCAGCAGGGGGCTGGGGGCTTGCGCCTCCCGAGATGCCGACCGGGCTTCAGCAGGGGCCCAGATGGGTTGAGGCCCGATGCTCGAAGAAGAACCCAGGATCAAGGTCATCCATCCGCCGTCCACAACCAGAGGAGGAGCCCTTGGCACACTTGCCACACCCCAGGCAGGGCCACGAAGGAGAGACACAAAGGCGCGGGCTCCAGGCGCCAGGCTAGCATGTTTTCCTCTCCGGACGACCTCGCGCCGGGTGCGGCATGCTGGCTTGGGGTGCTCAAGGCCAGCGAGGAATTCGAGGCGGGAGAAGGTTGCTTCTCGGGAGACTTCGCCGCCTTAACAAAGGGACCTTGAGGAGCCATAGTCAGGAGGAGAAGCAGCACTCGAGAAATTACCAAGACAAGGTACTCACTCGTCTATGGCGATATACTTCCTCTGCTTCAACAGTCGGAAGGCATCACTGCTGCATCTTGGAGACCCTTTCCTCTTGCAGAGCGCATCGAAGTCTAGACGGAGCCTGCCGAAGCCTTGGATGCTGCCACCAGCACAGGGCGCGGCTGGTGGAGTACCTAAGGAGACGACCTCGGGAGTGCTGGGCTGAGGGAAGCCCACTGGCTCCGCCTCATGACAACCAGATGAGACCTCGGATGCTTCGGCCCCAGGAGCAGCGGATTGCGTCTCCCCCTCAGCTATCACCCCAGGGCAAGAGTCGCGGGCTCCCGAGGGTGGCACCTCGAGAGCCTCGAGCGGTGCCGGCCCCTCAGCACCCACGCCTCTGGCCTCCAGCGGAGCTCGCCCCCTGCATCCACTCTTGGGGTAAGTTCGGCGCTGGCGGCAGGAAGGGGAACCACGGAGACAAGGTTCTCACAGGGCCCTTCAAGGGTGACTAGACGCAGCCCCCATTCATTGAAGGGGGGCATCTGCCCCGCGAACTCCACCTTGTTCGAGCAGAAGTATAGAAGACAGCCCTCTTGCGGCATATTGGCTGGCGAGGGGTCGCCCGTAAGGACCTCGAGCACCGTTCTTCGTGCCTCGAGTGGAAGCCCCGACTCTTGAAGCCTCATGTGATCCTGGCCGCCGGACAGGGCCCACATCGGCCAGGAATGGCGCTGGAGTGGGGCCACATAGCGTCGGAGGAACTCCTTCATCACCATGGGCGCAGTCACGCCAAGATATTTTAGCCTCTTCAACTGGAGCCAGATAAAGGCAAGGCGGGGGTCCGCGAGCTTCTCATGGCCCCAGTCGGAGCTGGGAATGGCGGGCACCAAAGGGGGCAAGAGCAGGGGGCTGAGCACACCGACGTCCATGAACACCCACCATGTCCGAAACTCGCTCGCAGATGGTAGGAGCTCAAAGTCAATCCCCGAGCCTGCCGTTGCAGCCATGGCCTGGAAGCTCAGGCATCTCGAGCATTATCGAGGATCGGTCAGGTCCAGCGAGAAGAAATGATGCAGTAGGGCCACCGAAGGAGAAATGCCCACCATGGCCTCGCAGACGAAGGCGAAAACGGCAAGAAGGGAAATGGATTGGGCATCTAGGTGCAGCATATGGATCTGATAGTGGGAAAGCACGGCGTTGAAGAAGGTGGAAAAGGGAGGAACCAGGCCAGCCCACAAGGCGTCAATGGAGAATTGGACCTCGGTTGTTGTCCTATCAACAGAGGCGCGGGATGGAGGCCAGGCAACCGTCTTCCCCCATTCATTGAAGCCGGTGGCGAGCGCAGGGCAGACCTTGTCCATGGCTTCCTAGTTGAGCACCAACGATCGACCAACGGCGGATTCAATGCCCGGAGGTGGCACGGCCGAAGACTGGGACTTCTTCTTCCACTTCTCGGTTCGGCTCGGCACCATGACGACGGGGAGGGCCGAGCTCAGGTCAAGTTGGGAGAGGAGGCTGTTGTTTTGGAAGGCGGAAGAATTGGAGAAGCGTGTCACCAGCAACGAGGGAATAACTGTGTAAGTCACGATGGCCGCCAAGCTAGGCGGATATCAAGGCTGCATGGGGAAGCGCTGCCGCCAACGTCACGTCAATCGCCACACATCGACCTAGGCCGCAGGCTGTTGGGGCCTGCGGCGCTCCGCACTTGCCCTTTGGCATCGCCTCGAAGCCAAGTCCGAGTGTGCCTTGGGCCCGGGGGCTACTGTCGGCGTCTTGGGAATGGGGGCCCCCAGACTTGCCTGCCTGCGGCCAGCGGTGTGGCTCTGTTAGCGGCCCCATATGGCCCATCTTCACCAGCAAACACTGAAGACCTTCACGAGGGGCCGAGCCTCGTGAGGCAGGCAACGCAAGACCTCCTCGAGGGTGGCCTCACCAGGCTGGCTCGCGAGGGACGGAGAGATCAAGGCAAGGGACACCTCGCGAGGTTCCTGTGACGCAAGCCATGACGACCAAGGCCAGGCGGGCGACAGTGCGCACAGTGTCCTTGTTTCCTCTTTGGTGCTAAAGAGGCAAGCGCAGGCGAGGAGTCCCGAGGCAGCAGGCAAAGGTTTCCATATCGGTGCAACGAGACCAAGACCAGCAGGACGGCAGGACGGAGGTCACTGTGGAGCCCAGGACAGCGTCACCACCAGAGCCTTTGGCAGGCGAAGACCATCTTTTATCAGGATAGATTGTACTAGTTGTTCCCCTTCAAATTGGTCGTTGTGGGATCCCTTCCCGCCTAATATTTGGGAAGAGGACCCGAGCCTCTATATATAAGACTAGCCACCACTGTAGGGGAAAAGAGAGATCATCTGGGACCGGATCCATTCCACCAAGGCCACCAAGCACAAGAGCACCTCTCCTCAGGAGGTTGTTCTTCCCTTGTAACTGTTCATCCTAAGCTCAAGAGGCAATCCACCACACCACACTAGAGTAGGGTATTACACCACATTGGTGGCCCGAACCTGTATAAATCTTGTGTCCCTTTGTTTTGCGAGTTCGACACGCTGAGCCTTGAGATTGCGGTGAGGGCGTGAGATAGAGGGAGGAGAGATCTTCGTGTGCACCTCAGTGTTCGAACCTCAAGGGTTTTGCCGGAACCCAAAATCCAACAGATGCGATGGAGATGTATCATCTCCCCTAAGCTTAAATGTTTGCTTGTCCTCAAGCAATCCAGTTGACAAACTGAAAGTGATAGAGAAAAACTTTTGCAAACTCTGTTTGATCTAGTTGTTGTAAATATGTAAAGCGAGCATTCAAGTTTTCAGCAAAGATTATGAACTAACCATATTCACAATAACATTTAGGTCTCATGTTTACTCATATCAATGGCATAATCAACTAGCGAGGAATAATAGTAAATCTCGGATGACAACACTTTCTCAAAACAATCATAATATGATATAACAAGATGGTATCTCGCTAGCCCTTTCTGAGACCACAAAACATAAATGCAGAGCACCTTTGAAGTTCAAGGACTGACTAAACATTCTAATTCATGGTAAAAGAGATCCAGTCACAGTCATACTCAATGTAAACTAATAGTAATGCATACAAATGACAGCGGTGCTCTCCAACTGGTGCTTTTTAATAAGAGGATGATGACTCAACATAAAAGTAAATAGATATGCCCTTCTCAGAGGGAAGTAGGGATTTGTAGAGGTGCCAGAGCTCGATTTTGAAATAGAGATAATTAATATTTTGAGTGGTATACTTTCATTGTCAACATAACAATTGAGAGATCTCGATATCTTCCATGCTACACACATTATAGACGGTTCCCAAACAGAATGGTAAATTTTATACTCCCCCTACCACCAACAAACATAAATCCATGGCTTGTCCAAAACAATGGGTGCCTCCAACTAACAACAATCCTAGGGGAGTTCTATTTATAATTATTTTAATTTCAGCATGGGACTGGGCATCCCGGTTACTAGCCATGTTCTCATGAATTAGGAGCGGAGTCCACTCCTCTTGAGAATAACCCACCTAGCATGGAAGATATAGACAGCCCTAGTTGATACATGAGCTATTCGAGCATACAAAACAGAATTTCATTTGAAGGTTTAGAGTTTGGCACATACAAATTTACTTGTAACGACAGGTAGATACCGCATATAGGAGGTATGGTGGACTCATATGGAATTAACTTTTGGGGTTTATGGAAGTAGATGCACAAGTAGTATTCCCGCTTAGTACAAGTGAAGGCTAGAAAGAGACTGGGAAGCGACCAGCTAGAGAGCGACAACAGTCATGAACATGCATTAAAATTAATCAACACTGAGTGCAAGCATGAGTAGGATATAATTCACCATGAACATAAATATCGTGGAGGCTATGTTGATTTTGTTTCAACTACATGCGTGAACATGTGCCAAGTCAAGCCACTCGAATCATTCAAAGGAGGATACCACCCTATCATACCACATCACAACTATTTTAATAGCATGTTGGCATGCAAGGTAAACCATTATAAACTCCTGGCTAATTAAGCATGGCATGAGCAACTATAATCTCTAATTGTCATTGCAAACATGTTTCATTCATAATAGGCTGAATCAGGAACGATCAACTAATCATATTTACAAAAATAAGATAGGTCGAGTTCATATCAGCTTTTCTCATCTCAATCAGTTCATCATATATCGTCATTATTGCCTTTCACTTGGACGACCGAACGGCGTGGATAATAATAATAGTGCATGTGCATTGGACTAAGCTAGAATCTGCAAGCATTCAATATACAGGAGAAGACAAGGTAATATGGGCTCTTGGTTAGATCAACAATTATGCATATGAGAGCCACTCAACATTTTCATTATGGTCTTCTCCTCTCGACCCCCAAAGAAAATAAAGGAAATAAAACTATTTACACGGGAAAAGCTCCCAACAAGCAAAAGAAGAACGAGAAATCTTTTTGGGTTTTCTTTTAGTTATTACTACTACAAGCATGGAAAGTAAACTAGCTAAAAGCTACAACCAATTTTGTTGGTTTTTCTTAAGGTTTTTCAAACACACAAGAAGAAGGCTTAAAAAGAAATTTAAACTAGCATGGATAGTACAATGAAAAAGTATGAGCACCGACAACTGGAATGAGTGTGTGAACATGAATGTAATGTCGGTGTGAAATACGTACTCCCCCAAGCTTAGGCTTTTGGCCTCAGTTGGTCTAGGGCCATGGCTCAAAGTTGCCCTCTCTGGTCTATGGAGGAGTGTCCTCTGGGTGTCACTGGTTGGCGATCTCCTCCGGATCCCACTGATAAACAGACTGTCGATAAGGGTCAAGGGGTGGCTCCAGCTCAGGCTCTAGAGCTGGTGTCCGGCTCCAGTACGCATGAACGGCCTCCGGCAAAATGAGGTACATGCCTGAAAATATGTTAAACAAAGAGGGCATAGGCAAGGTAATAATTTCATAGTAGTTTTTATCAAAAATCAATCTACACTTAAGCACCTTCTTCTTATCCTTAACAATAAAATCATGTGCTACCGTACTCTTATAATCTAGAAAAATAGGGGGCAGCAACTTTTCCTCTTTCTCATAGTGCCTTGTAGGTATCCTAAAGTGTGCAGCAAGGCGTAAGCAAAGTTGCCTCAAAAGATGGGGACCTTTGTATGGTTTAGATTTAACCGTTTAGCAACAATAGCGCCTAAAATAAAAGTGGTATCATGAAACAAAGCATGGCGCAAAATAACAATATCAGGGGCACTGAGATTTCCACTATTTCCACGACCAATTAAGCATCTACTAGCAAATATTGCAAAGTAATGTAGAACAGGAAAATGTATGCTAGTAATTCTTGCATTGGAAACTTTCCTCGTTTCCCCTACATCAATTGTATCAATAAACCCCTCCACATCATTACGATGTGGTTCCTCTATGCTGCCCTCAAAGGGTATCTCACAGACCCGGCAAAAATCATATAGTGACATCTCCTTAACCTCATCATATAAGTGAAATTCCACCAAAGATGGTGATTTCTTAGCATGAAAGTGAAAATTTTGCACGAAAATATTAGTGAGGAGGAGATACTATTCGCGCTAGTCGTAGAGGAAGTAAATGAGGCCTGCATTCTCAGCCAAATAATAGAAGTCTTCATAAATCCCAGCTGCTCTCAAGAACTCATCACAAGGCCATTTGCACGGCCGAACCTCCGTAGTGCGAGGGAGATTATATTTGGGCTTCTTATTCTCTTCACTTTGCTTATCCTTCGAGCTTCAGCTTGAAGAACCCCTCAACAATCTCTTCATCATTTTCTTTCTCTGAAAAATTTCTGAAATTTTTAGTGACTCCAAATAAAAGTGAATCAAACTTAACAAGATTGATAGCAACTACTCCTACAAGTGCCTAGAGACCATATCATGCATTAAAACTACTTTTTACCACATAAATTTGACATGCAAGCTCAAGAACAGGGTCACCTAAGCAGCAAAAATTTGCAATAAATAAAGCACTAGAACAAAAACTAATTGGACCATTGGAGGAGTCACATACCGAAGAACAATCTTCCAAAGCAGTTTTGTGAATGGAGCTTTGAGCTAGGAGATCAAAAATGGCAGCAAGATGAGCTAGAACTCGGGTTTGAGCTGGAGGATGATTTTTTCTGGAGGAAGCCGAAGTGCATGGGTGCAAGAATAAGTAGAGGGGGCCCACGTGGGATCCACGAGTGGGTGGGCGTGCCCTGGACCCTCGTGGCCAGGTGGTGGGTCCCCCAGGTGTGTTCTCAGTGCCAAATATTCTTAAATATTCTAGAAAAATCATATAAAATTCTTAGGACATTTGGAGAACTTTTATTTTTGGGGTATTTTTTATTGCAAGGATAATTCAAAAAACTAATAGAAAATACTATTTTTGCTTTATTTAATCTAAATAACAGAAAGTAAAAGGAGGGTACAGAGAGTTGTGCTTTCTAACTTCATCAATCTCATGCTCATCAAAAGGAATCCATCAACAAGGTTGATCAAGTCTTGTTAACAAACTCTTTTGAAATAACATGAAACCGGAGAATTTTTGAATAACACTAAGTTACCTCAACGGGGATATGCATGTCCCCAACAATAAGAATATCATATTTCTTCTTGACAGTAGGAATAGGAAATTCAAAACCTCCAATAGTAATCGTTGAAGTTTTTCCAATAGAATTAATACTATGGACTTGAGGTTGTTTCCTCAGAAAGTTTACCATATGCTCATTACCATTAACATGAAAAGTGACATTTCCTTTGTTGCAATCAATAACAGCCCCTGCAGTATTCAAAAAGGCTCTACCAAGAATAATAGACATACTATCATCCTCTGGAATATCAAGAATAACAAAGTCCGTTAAAATAGTAATGATTGCAACCACAACAGGCACATCCTCACAAATACCGACAGGTATAGCAGTTGATTTATCAGCCATTTGCAAAGATATTTCAGTAGGTGTCAACTTATTCAAATCAAGTCTACGATATAAAGAGAGAGGCATAACACTAACACCGGCTCCAAGATCACATAAACCAGTTTTAACATAGTTTCTTTTAATGGAGCATGGTATAGTTAGTACGCCGGGATCTCCTAGTTTCTTTGGTATTCCACCCTTAAAAATATAATTAGCAAGCATGGTGGAAATTTCAGCTTCCGGTATCTTTATTTTATTTGTGACAATATCTTTCATGTACTTAGCATAAGGATTCATTTTAAGCATATTAGTCAAACGCATACGCAAAAAGATAGGTGTAATCATTACAGCAAAGTGCTCAAAATCCTCATCATCCTTTTTCTTGGATGATTTAGGAAGAAAAGGCATGGGTTTTTGAACCCATGGTTCCCTTTCTTTACCGTGCTTCCCAGCAACAAAGTCTCTCTTATCATAACGTTGATTATTTGATTGTGGGTTATCAAGAGCAACAGCAGGTTCAATCTCTAAATCATTGGCATTGGTTGAGCATAAACATGAACATCATCATTAACATTATCACTAGATTCATGTTCATTACCATATTGTGTTTCAGCATCAGAAATAGAAATATCATTGGGATTCTCAGGTGTGTCAACAACAGGTTCACTAGAAGCATGCAAAGTCCTATCATTTTTCTTTTTCTTCTTCTTACAAGAACTAGGTGCATCGACATTAGTTCTCTGAGAATCTTGCTCAATTCTCTTAGGGTGGCCCTCAGGATACAAAGGTTCCTTAGTCATTTTACCCCCTCTAGTCAGAACTCTAACAGCATTTTCATTTTTCTTATTATTTAATTCATTGAGCAAATCATCCTGAGCTTTAAGTACCTGTTCTACTTGAGTGGTAACCATAGAAGCATGTTTACTAATAAGTTTAAGTTCACCTTTAACTCTAGACATATAATCACTCAAGTGTTCAATCATATAAGCATTACGTTTCAATTGTCTACCAACATAAGCATTGAAGTTTTCTTGTTTAATAATAAAATTATCAAACTCATCTAAGCATTGGCTAGCAGACTTATAACGAGGAATATCACCTTCATCAAATCTATAGAGAGAATTTACATTTACAACCTATGTCGGGTTATCAAGACCAGGTATCTCTTCAATAGGTGCTAAATTCTTAACATCTTCAGCTTTAATACCCTTTTCTTTCATAGATTTATTTGCCTCTTGCATATCTTCAGGACTGAGAAATAGAATACCCCTTTTCTTCGGAGTTGGCTTAGGAGTTGGTTCAGGAAGTGTCCAATCATTTTCATTACTCAAAATATTATTCAATAGAAATTCAGCTTAATCAACAGTTCTTTCCCTGAAAACACAACCAGCACACTATCCAGGTGGTCTCTGGAAGCATCGGTCAGTCCATTATAAAAGATATCAAGTATTTCATTTTTCTTGAGAGGATGATCAGGCTAATCATTAAGTAATCGGAGAAGCCTCCCCCAAGCTTGTGGGAGACCCTCTTCCTCAATTTGCACAAAATTATATATTTCCCTTAAGGCAGCTTGTTTCTTATGAGCGGGGAAATATTTAGCAAAGAAGTAATAAATCATATCCTAGGGACTACGCACACAACCAGGATCAAGAGAATTAAACCATGTTTTAGCATCACCCTTTAATGAGAACGGAAATAACTTAAGGATAAAGTAATAGCGAGTTTTCTCATCATTAGTGAACAGGGTGGCTATATCATTTAATTTAGTAAGATGTGCCACAACAGTTTCAGATTCGTAGCCATAAAAAGGTTCAGATTCAACCAAAGTAATTAACTCGTGATCAATAGAGAAATCATAATCCTTATCTGAAATACAGATAGGTGAAGTAGCAAAAGCAGGGTCAGATTTCATTCTAGCATTCAAGGACTTTTCTTTCAGCTTAGCTGACAGTTTCTTAAGATCATATCTATCATTGCAAGCTAAAAAGTCTCTAGCAGTTTCTTCATCCATAACATAACCCTCAGGCATAACAGGCAATTCATATCTAGGGGGAGAATCTTCATCATCACTTTCATCAAAATTATCAGTTTCAATAATTTCATTCTCTCTAACCCTAGCAAGTTGTTCATCAAGAAATTCATCTAGTGGCACAGTATTATCAAGCATAGAAGTAGTTTCATCATAAGCATCATGCAAAGCAGAAGTGGCATCATCAATAACATGCGAAATATCAGAATGAATAGCAGGAGTAGGTGTCACAAGTTTACTCAAAACAGAAGGTGAATCAAGTGCAGAGCTAGATGGTAGTTCTTTACCTCCCCTCGTAGTTGAGGGAAAAATCTTGGTTCTTTCATCTTTCAAGTTCTTCATAGTGATCAACAGATATAAATCCCAAGTGACTCAAAGAATAGAGCTATGCTCCCCGGCAATGGTGCCAGAAAATAGTCTTGATAACCCACAAGTATAGGGGATCGCAATAGTTTTCGAGGATAGAGTATTCAACCCAAATTTATTGATTCGACACAAGGGGAGCCAAAGAATATTCTCAAGTATTAACAGTTGAGTTGTCAATTCAACCGCACATGAAAGACTTAATATCTGCAACAAAGTATTTAGCAGCAAAGTAATATGGAAGTAACGGTAATAGTGGCAAAAGTAAAAGTATTGGTTTTGTAGTGATTATAACAGTGGCAACGGAAAAGTAACTAAGCAAAGATCAATATATGAAAAACTCGTAGGTAATGGATTAGTGATGGCTAATTATGTCGGATGCGATTACTCATGCAACAATTATAACATAGGGTGACACAGAACTAGCTCCAGTTCATCAATGTAATGTAGGCATGTATTCCGAATATAGTCATACGTGCTTATGGAAAAGAACTTGCATGACATCTTTTTTCCTACCCTCCCGTGATGGCGGGGTCCTATTGGAAACTAAGGGATATTAAGGCCTTCTTTTAATAGAGTACCGGACCAAAGCATTAACACTTAGTGAATACATGAATTCCTCAATCTACGATCATCACCGGGAGTGGTCCCGATTATTGTCACTTCGGGGTTACCAGATCATAACACATAGTAGGTGACTATTGACTTGCAAAATAGGATCAAGAACTCACATATATTCATGAAAACATAATAGGTTCAGATCTGAAATCATGGCACTCGGGCCCTAGTGACAAGCATTAAGCATAGCAAAGTCATAGCAACATCAATGTCAGAACATAATGGATACTAGGGATCAAACCCTAACAAAACTAACTCGATTACACGACAAATCTCATCCAACTCATCACTGTCCAGCAAGCCTACGATGGAATTACTCACGCACGACGGTGAGCATCATGAAATTGGTGATGGAGGAAGGTTGATGATGACGACGGTGACAGATTCCCCTCTTCGGAGCCTCGAACAGACTCCAGATCAGCCCTCCCGAGAGAGATTAGGGCTTGGCGGTGGCTCCGCATCATAAAACGCGATGAATCCTTCCCCTTGATTATTTTCTCCCCGAACGTGAATATATAGAGTTGGAGTTGAGGTCGGTGGAGCATCAGGGGGGCCACGAGATAGGGGGCATGCCCCAGGGAGGTGGGCATGCCCCCGCCCTCGTGGATAGGGATGTGGGGCCCCTGACGTTGATTCTTTTGCCAGTATTTTTTATATATTCCAAAAATATTCTCCGTGAAGTTTCAGGTCATTCCGAGAACTTTTATTTCTGCACAAAAATAACACCATGGCAATTCTGCTGAAAATGGCGTCAGTCCGGGTTAGTTCCATTCAAATCATGCAAGTTAGAGTCGAAAACAAGGTCAAAAGTGTTTGGAAAAGTAGATACGATGGAGACGTATCAGGAGTCAAACTCGGGGCACTACTCCTTGGGAGGTCTTGGCGTTTCCCGCCTCGCGAGGCCGGCGGCCCTCGCGAGGGTCTTGCACTAGGGGTCTTGTAGCTAGGCCGTACCGGGCCATCAAGGGGGCCACGCGCCAGGCCGCGGGTAGGCAGGTCTGGGTACCCCGATCCCAAAACGCTGACAGTAGCACCCGGGCCCAAGGCGCGCTTGGGCTAGCTTCGAGGCGAAGGGCGAAGAGACGTGGGCCCCAACCGCCTGCGGGCTAGGCTTGACACATGGTGCACAACCGGATGTAGACGCCTCCACTTTCCCATGTCGCCTCGGTAACCGACCAGGATGACAAAAGACTAATGCGCGCCGCGGGGCCATCATTGCCCGCCCTCGCCTTGCTCCTGATCCCCTTCTCCAGCCGAAAGCTTCTCCAGATCCAAACACAACTCTGCCCCCTTTCTTCTCCTTCTCCAGCGCTGGTGACTCCATGAATGACGCCTGGAAAATCAAAGCCCGCAGTCTAGGTCGCGACTTCCTCCTCTCCCTCACCAGTGATCGACGTGTCCTCCATTGCCAAGGAGGGGGATCTCGGCTCCGTGCTCCCGCAGACGGCGGGCGCTGAAAACAAATGGGGCGAGACCTTGATCTGGGCTCGGAGCACCTTGGCGCAGATGGTCTATCCCTTCTTCCTCCACAATATCTTTGCGGAGCTTGTCCCGCCCTTCTTAGTGTTCTTCTGCACTGTCCTCGGTCACTACAAGGTCCATGCCCCTTCATCTTCAGCCCAACCGCATCCTCCTCCTTTCCATCTTCGCCTTCTACTACGAGGCCTTCGTGGGCGTGAGGCCTTCAGTGGCGCTCTTCCGCCATTACTTCAGCTTGCGGCTGCACGACTGGACGCAGCGGTCCTCTTGCGCTTCCTTCATCGCAGTCCAGAAGGGGAATGTGCTATTGAAGGCCAGGAAGAAGGTGGAGGGCTTCTAGCACTGTTGGGTCTTCCTGGATGTCAAGGGCCTCAATCCACTCCTGGAGCTCCCGACGGAGCTACCCGAGCGGCTCCTGGAGTGGGGTTTCGCTAAGCTCACCGATTCTCGGGCGAAGCCTGTCCTGGAGAGGATAGCCTCAGACATGGAGGCCAAGCTCTTGACGGGGCGATGATCATGAAGGAGTTCCTGGTGCAGCGCCTGGCGCCACTTCAGTCGCACACAAAACCCTTATGGGAGTTCCAGGGCGCGAGAGATGACATAAGGCCTCGTCCCGCCAGCCTGATGGGCGAGGAACTGGACAGGGCCTTGGCCGCCCTGCTCAACAGCGCCTCCCCAAGGCCTACGCCCCGCTGTACCGCCGCGATGATAGGGAGGAACTGGTCGCCGCCATGCCCGCCTTCAACAAGCTAGGGCTTCAGCCGTCCGAGCACCCCAACTCCCCCGTGCCGGTATCCTCTAACGACAGCTACGGCGACGAGGACTCGGAGGAGACTAAGGACAACGAACTGGAGGAAGTTCCCCCCCCTGTCGCAGAGTGAGCTCCTTCGCAACCTCGAAAATGACGACGACCCCGACGAGCCTCCGGCTGCGAACTCCCTGCGCTTCGTCTGCGTCCACAGGAGGCCAGAGCTTGCCCCTCGGATGACGCGGGCATCAAGACGGGCGGCCTCAGGCATGGGCGTGGCAGTGCCCCCTCCGAGGGGCTCCACATGCCTCAGCGGAATGGCCAAGGGGTCGGGCATCCCCTGCCGGGGCGGACATGGCCTCTTCGGTCATTACCCCAAAGGCCAACCCCCTCACTCTTCCAGGTGGCGACACCGCGTCAAGGCCTACCGATGACCGCCCTGCCAGCCCCCAGGGCACGGCCAAGGCCACGCCGAAGGAGAGCGGGGGCACCTTGGCCTCCGCCGAAGAGGAAAATAAGAGGAAGTGGGTCGTGCCAAATGAGTAAGCGACCTCCTTCACTTTCCGTCTGGGCGATTGATATCTACTACGCAACCTTCTTCTTGTAGACTCGTGTTGGGCCTCCAAGAGCAGAGTTTTGTAGGACAGTAGCAAATTTCCCTCAAGTGGATGACCTAAGGTTTATCAATCCGTGGGAGGCATAGGATGAAGATGGTCTCTCTCAAACAACCCTGCAACCAAATAACAAAGAGTCACTTGTGTCCCCAACACACCCAATACCATGGTAAATTGTATAGGTGCACTAGTTCGGCGAAAAGATAGTGATACAAGTGAAATATGGATAGTAGATATAGGTTTTTGTAATGTGACAATATAAAAACCGCAAGGTAACTAGTAGTAGGCATGAGAAAAAACGGTATTGCAATGCTTAGAAATAAGGCCTACGGTTCATACTTTCACTAGTGAAGTTCTCTCAACAGTGATAACATAATTAGATCATATAACAATACCTCAACGTGCAACAAAGAGTCACTCCAAAGTCACTAATAGCGGAGAATAAACGAAGAAATTATTGTAGGGTACGAAACCACCTCAAAGTTAATCTTTCTGATTGATCTATTGGGCTATTCCTATAAGTGTCACAAACAGCCCTAGAGTTCGTACTAAAATAACACCTTAAGATACACATCAACCAAAACACTAATGTCACCTAGATACTCCAATGTCAATACAAGTATTTGCGGGTTTGACTATACGATATGCATCACCCAATCTCAGATTCATCTGTTCAAACCAACCAAAAGAATTTCAAAGAGTGCCCCAAAGTTTCTACCGGAGACTCAAGATGAAAACGTGTGCCCACCCCTATGCATAAGTTCACAAGGTCACAGAACCCGCAACGTTATCACCAAAACATACATCAAGTAGATCACGTGAATATCCCATTGTCACCACAGATAAGCACATGCAAGACCTACATCAAGTGTTCTCAAATCCCTAAAGACTCAATCCGATAAGATAACTTCAAAGGGAAAACTCAATCCATTACAAGAAGGTAGAGGGGGAGAAACATCATAAGATCCAACTATAATAGCAAAGCTCGTGGTACATCAAGATCGTGCCATATCAAGAACACAAGAGAGAGAGAAGGAGAGAGAGCGAGAGAGAGATCAAACACATAGCTAATGGTACATACCCTCAGCCTCGAGGGTGAACTACCACCTCCTCTTCATGGAGAGCGTCGGGATGATGAAGATGGACACCCGTGATGATTCCCCCCTCCGACAGGGTGTCAGAACAGGGTCCCGGTTGGTTTTTTATGGCTACAGAGGCTTGCGGCGGCGGAACTCCTGATATAGGTTTATTTCTGGGGGTTTCTGTATTTATTGGAATTTTGGCATCGAGAACAAGTTAGGGGGGGGGGGTCCACGAGTCAACGACAAGGACGGAGGACGTGCCCGGGGGTAGGGTGCACACTCCAACCTTGTGGTTGGCTCGGGACTCTTCTGGCCCAATTCTTTTGCTTCAGGGGTTTCTTCTAGTCCATAAATAATCACCGTAAATTTTCAGCTCGTTTGGACTTCGTTTGATATTCCTTTTCTGCGAAACTCAAAAACAAGGGGAAAACTGAAACTGGCACTAGGCTCTAGGTTAATAGCTTAGTCCCCAAAATCATACAAAATAGCATATAAAACATCCAAGATAGATAATACAATAGCATGGAACAATCAAAAATTATAGATACGTTGGAGACGTATCAAGCATCCCCAAGCTTAATTCATGCTCGTCCTCAAGTAGGTAAATGATAAGAACAGAATTTTTGATGTGCAATGCTACCTAACATATTTATCCATGTAATTTCTTTATTGTGGCATTAATGTTCAGATCCGTATGATTCAAAACAAAAGATTAATATTGACATAAAAACAATAATAATTCAAGCATACTAATAAAGCAATCATGTCTTCTCAAAATAACATGGCCAAAGAAAGTTATCCCTACAAAATCATATAGTCTGGCTATGCTCCATCTTGATCATACAAAATATTCAAATCATACACAACCCAGATGACAAGCCAACAATTGTTTCATACTCCCTCTGTAAACTAATATAAGAGCGTTAAGATAACTACCTTAGTGATCTAAACGACCTCATATTAGTTTACGAAGGGAGTACTTTTGATGTTCTCAAACCTTTTCAACTTCCACACGATACATGAGCGTGAGGCATGGACATAGCACTATAGGTAGAATAGAAGGTGGTTGTGGAGAAGACAAAAAGAAGGAGATAGTCTCACATCAACTAGGCATATCAACAGGCTATGGAGATGCCCATCAATTGATATCAATGTGAGTGAGTAGGGATTGCCATGCAACGGATGCACTAGAGCTATAAGTGTATGAAAGCTCAAAAAGAAAATAAGTGTGTGTGCATCCAACTCGCGTGCTCACGAAGACCTAGGGAAATTTGAGCAAGCCCATCATTGGAATATCCAAGCCAAGTTCTATAAGGAAAAATTCCCACTAGTATATGAAAGTGACAACATAGGAGACTCTCTATCATGAAGATCACGGTGCTACTTTGAAGCACAAGTGTGGTAAAAGGATAGTAGCATTGCCCCTTTTCTTTTTTCTCTCTCTCACTTTTGGTCCCTCTCTTTTTTGGCCTCTTCTTTTTTTCGTCCAGAGTCTCATCCTAACTTGTGGGGGAATCATAGTCTCCATCATCCTTTCCTCACATGGGATAATGCTCGAATAATGAAGATCGTCATACTTTTATTTACTTGCAACTCAAGAATTACAACTCAATACTTAGAACAAAGTATGACTCTATATGAATGCCTCCAGCGGTGTATCGGGATGTGCAATGAATCAAGAGTGACATGTATTAAAATTATGAACGGTGGCTTTGCCACAAATACGATGTCAACTACATGATCATGCTAAGCAATATGACAATGGTGAAGTGTGTCATAATAAACGGAACGGTGGAAGTTGCATGGCAATATATCTCGGAATGGCTATGAAAATTCCATAGTAGGTAGGTATGGTGGCTGTTTTGAGGAAGGTATATGGTGGGTGTATGGCACCGGCGAAAGTTGTGCGGCACTAGAGAGGCTAGCAATGGTGGAAGGTTGAGAGTGCGTATAATCCATGGACTCAACATTAGTCATAAAGAACTCACATACTTATTGCAAAAATCTACAAGTCATCAAAAACCAAGCACTATGCGCATGCTCCTAGGGGAATAAATTGGTAGGAAAAGACCATCGCTCGTCCCCGACCACCACTCATAAGGAAGACAATCAATAAATAAATCATGCTCCCACTTCATCACATAACGGTTCACCATACGTGCATGCTGCGGGACTCACAAAGTTTAACACAAGTATTTCTCAAATTCACAATTACTCACTACATGACTCTAATATCACCATAATTATATCTCAAAACAATTATAAGGAATCAAACTTCTCATAGTATTCAATGCACTTTATATGAAAGTTTTATTATATCCCTCTTGGATGCCTATCATATTATGACTAAATTTATAACCAAAGAAAATTACCATGTTGTTTAAAGACTCTCAAAATAATATAAGTGAAGCATGAGAGTTCATCAATTTCTTCAAAATAGAACTGCCGCCGTTCTCTAAAAATATATAAGTGAAGCACTAGAGGAAATGACAAACTACTCCAAAAGAGATAAGTGAAGATCAATGAGTAGTTGAATAATTATGTAACTATGTGAAGACTCCTTCTCATAAATAAAATTTCAAATCTGAAGTACTTTATTCAAACATCAAGCAAAACAAAATAAAATGACATTGCAAGGATAGCACATATCATGTGAAGAAGCAAAAGCTTAGGCTCAACCAAAACTGACTGATAGTTGTTGAAGAAGAAAGGTGGGATGCCTACTGGGGCATCCCCAAGCCTAGATGCTTGATAATTCTTGGAATATTAATTAGGGATGCCTTGGGAATCCCCAATCTTGAGCTTTTGTGTCTCCTTAATTCCTCTCATATCACGGTTTCCCTAATTCTTAAAAACTTCATCCACACAAAACTGAACAAGAACTCGTGAGATAAGTTAGTATGAATCCATGCAAAACCATATCATTATCTACTGTATAAAATCACTAAAAACATAATTTGACATTGAATACCAAATGCCTCTGAATATTTAACACTCCTATCCTCCAATAGAATCATTAAACAAGCAAACATATGCAAACAATGCAATTATAATAGCAATCTGTCTAAACAGGATAGTCTGTAAAGAATGCAAGAGGAATCATACTTCCCTAACACCAAAAATTCTGAAAAATTACCACAATGTACATAATTTGTTGTTACTCATTGTGTAAAAATTTCAAGATTTTATCACATTCTAACTTTCCATAAGAATCAGACAATGGTAAAAAACTTTCTGTTTTCAAAATAGCAACGTATAGACTTGCAAAATAAGCATGGTAAAGGCTATACTTGACCTTTTTATTGAACTAAAATATGCAAAACATTACTATAAATAACATCAAGAAAATTCTAGTAAAATAAATTGACACTCCAAGCAAAACACATATCATGTGGTGAATAAAAATATAGCTCCAATTAAGGTTACCGATGAACGAAGACGAAAGAGGGGATGCCATCCGGGGCATCCCCAAGCTTAGGCTCTTGGTTGTCCTTGAATATTACCTTGGGGTGCCTTGGGCATCCCCAAGCTTAGGCTCTTTCCACTCCTTATTCCGTAGTCCATCAAAACTTTACCCAAAACTTGAAAACTTCACGACACAAAACTTAACAGGAAACTCATAAGCTCTGTTAGTATAATAAAGCAAATCACCACTTAGGTACTATCAAGACAAGATTCATAATTTTTCTCACATGATTCCTACTGTAACCTATCATTTCTACAATTTATATTAATCGATATAAGCCATAGAAACTAGAAAACAAGCAAACTATGCATCGAAAACAGAATCTATCAAAAACATAACAGTCTGTAGTAATTTGTAACTCGATTTTTTTTTGAAAAATTAGGACAACCTGAGAAATTTGTTTATTAATCTTCTGCAAAAAGAAACAATATTTTATCACGCTTCTGTTAAAAATTAGAATTGTTTTCCTGAGCAAAAAAGTTTATTTTTTCAGCAAGATCAAATCAACTAGCACCATAGATCATCTCAAAGGTCTTACTTGGCACTTTATTGAAAAAAAGCTATAAAACATGATTACTACAGTAGCATAATCATGTGAACACACCAAAACAGTAGGGGTAAATATTGGGTTGTCTCTCAACAAGCGCTTTTCTTTAATGCCTTTTAACTAGGCATGATGATTTGAATGATGCTCACATAAAAGATAAGAATTGAAACATAACGGGAGCATCATGAAGCATATGGCAAGCACATTTAAGTCTAACCCACTTCCTATGCATAGGGATTTTGTGAGCAAAAAAATCATGGGAGCAAGAATCATCTAGCCTAGGAAGGCAAACAAGTGCAACTTCAAAACATTCAACATATAGACAGGAAACTTGATATTATTGCAACTCCTACAAGCATATATTCCTCCCTCATAATAATTTTCAGTAGCATCATGAATGAATTCAACAATATAGCTGTCACATAAAGCATTATTTTCAGGATTCATAAGCATAGAAATTTTACTACTCTCCACATAAGCAAAATTCTTCTCATCAATAGTAGTGGGAGAAAACTCAAAAAAATAACTATCATTGGATTGAAAAATAAAATCAAGATGACAAGTTTCATGGTTATCATTATTCTTTATAGCATACATGTCATCACAATAATCATCATAAATAGGAGGCATGCTTTCATCATAATAAATTTGCTCATCAAAACTTGGGGGACTAAAAATATCATCTTCATCAAACATAGCATCCCCAAGCTTGTAGCTTTGCATATCATTAGCATCATGGATATTCAAGGAATTCAAACTAACAACATTGCAATCATGCTCATCATTCAAAGTGCCAAACATTTTATAGACTTCTTCTTCTAACACTTTGGCATAATTATCGGAATCCTTATTTTCACGAAAGACATTAAAAATATGAAGCATATGTGGCAACCTCAATTCCATTTTTTTGTAGTTTTCTTTTATAAACTAAACTAGTGATAAAACAACAAACTAAAAGATTCGATTGCAAGATCTAAAGATATACCTTCAAGAACTAACCTCCCCGGCAACAGCGCCAGAAAAGAGCTTGATATCTACTACACAACCTTCTTCTTGTAGACTCGTGTTGGGCCTCCAAGCATAGAGTTTTGTAGGACAGTAGCAAATTTCCCTCAAGTGGATGACCTAAGGTTTATCAATCCGTGGGAGGCGTAGGATGAAGATGGTCTCTCTCAAACAACCCTGCAACCAAATAACAAAGAGTCTCTTGTGTCCCCAACGCACCCAATACAATGGTAAATTTTATAGGTGCACTAGTTCGGCAAAGATATCGTGATACAAGTGCAATATGGATATTAGATATAGGTTTTTGTAATCTGAAAATATAAAAACAGCAAGGTAACTAGTAGTAAAAGTGAGCAAAAATGGTATTGTGATGCTCATAAATAAGGCCTAGGGTTCATACTTTCACAAGTACAAGTTCTCTCAACAATGATAACATAATTAGATCATATAATAATCCCTCAACGTGCAACAAAGAGTCACTCCAAAGTCACTAATAGCAGAGAATAAACGAAGAGATTATTGTAGGGTACGAAACCACCTCAAAGTTATTCTTTCTGATCGATCTATTGGGCTATTCCTATAAGTGTCACAAACAGCCCTAGAGTTCGTACTAAAATAATAGCTTAAGATACACATCAACCAAAACCCTAATGTCACCTACATACTCCAATGTCACCATAAGTATCTGTGGGTTTGATTATATGATATGCATCACACAATCTCAGATTCATCTATTCAAACCAACACAAAGAACTTCAAAGAGTGCCCCAAAGTTTCTACCGGAGACTCAAGACGAAAACGTGTGCCAACCCCTATGCATAAGTTCACAAGGTCACAGAACCTGCAAGTTGATCACCAAAACATACATCAAGTAGATCACGTGAATATCCCATTGTCACCACAGATAAGCACATGCAAGACATACATCAAGTGTTATCAAATCCTTAAAGACTCAATCTGATAAGATAACTTCAAAGGGAAAACTCAATCCATTACAAGAAGGTAGAGGGGGAGAAACATCATAAGATCCAACTATAATAGCAAAGCTCGCGGTACATCAAGTCGTGCCATATCACACGAGAGAGAGGGATAGGGAGAGAGAGAGATCAAACACATAGCTACTGGTACATACCCTCAACCCCGAGGGTGAACTACTCCCTCCTCGTCATGGAGAGCGCCGGGATGATGAAGATGGCCACCCGTGATGATTCCCCCCTCCGATAGGGTGTCGAAACAGGGTCCCGATTGGTTTTTTGTGGCTACAGAGACTTGCGGCGGCGGAACTCCCGATCTAGGTTTATTTCTGGTGGTTTCTGTATTTATCGGAATTTTTGGAGTCGAGAACAAGTCAGGGGGGTCCATGAGTCAACGACAAGGACGGTGGACGCGCTCGGGGGGTAGGATGCGCCCTCCAACCTTATGGTTGGCTCAGGACTCTTCTGGCCCAACTCTTTTGCTTCGGGGCTTCTTCTGGTCCATAAAAAAGCATCATAAATTTTTAGCTCGTTTGGACTCCGTATGATATTCTTTTTCTGTGAAACTCAAAAATAAATAAAAAAACAGAAACTAGCACTGGGCTCTAGGTTAATAGGTTAGTCCCAAAAATCATATAAAATAGCATATAAATGCATATAAACATCCAAGATAGATAATATAATAGCATGAAACAATCAAAAATTATATATATGTTGGAGACGTATCAGCGATGATCGCGCGTGTGTTCACACCCCCTCCTTTTCTGATGACCAGGCTTGGCAGCGCGGCGAAGAAGATGGGCACCGTGATGAAGGACCCCCTTGCCCCAACACTACAAAAAAAGACACATCCGTGACATTTTGGGCCAAACGGAAAAAAATTCTGTCATACATATGACACTTCTATGATGATAATTGTGACAAAACCCGGTATCATCATAGATGTGGTGGGCTCCTACTTCTATGACAAAAAATCATGACAGAAAATGGGCTTTTTGTCCTGGGCGGGCCAGAGACGCAGCTGCATGACATTCTTTGGGCTGTCCATGACGGAAAAAACCGTGGTAGAAGCGAGGGGGGGATTTCGGGGAGTTCCCGGTTACGGTGGGAGGTCGGGGGACGAGCGATGCGCGTTTCTCTCGTACACGTACGTGCGTGTGTGCGAGGTGTTGGCTCTAACTGAACCCGAGCGAGGCATTGGGCTCTAACTGAACCCGAGCGATTGCACTGCAGGCTACGCGTTACTGAACCCGAGCGATCGATCGATGGCTGTTAACTGAACCTGATCGAGCGATTCCTTCGCTACTACTGATAACTGAAGCCCATCGATGCTGCCTCTGGATGAACAGCGAGCATTGCGGGGGGGGGGTGGATGAACAGTTCCCGGTGGGGGTGGATGAACAGGACCCCGTGGTGTTGCCTCTGGATGAACAGGACACCGATCGATCGAGCCGGTTGGGGCTGGATGAACAGGACCCCGTGGAGGGCTGGATGTACAGGACCACCCCGTGGAGGGCAGGATGAACACTAGACGGTGGAGGGAAGGATGAACAATAGCCCGTGGAGGGGTGGTTGAATAGGAGCCCGTGGAGAGGGCTAGTTGAACAGTAGCCGGTAGAGTAGCGCGCGGTGGAGGCTGGATGAACAGGAGCTCGTGGATGAACAGTCGTAGGTGGAGGCTGGAAGAGGTCGACGGTGGATGAACAGTAGCTCGTGGAGGCTGGAGGGGGTCAACGGTGGAGATGAACAGTATCCCGTGGAGTCCCGTTTTGCGGTATGCCACACCCCTCCCGATGAACAGGACCCCCGTTTCGACCATAGCACTCCAACACAAGTCCGTTTTGTCCATTTTGCGGTACGCCACACCCCTCCCGATCAACAGGACCCCCGTTTCGACCGTAGCGCTCCAACACAAGTCTGTTTCCTCCGTTTTGTGGTATGCCACACCCCTCCCAATCAACAGGACCCCCGTTTCGACCGTAGGAGGTCCGTTTCCTCCATTTTGCGGTATGCCAGACCCCTCCCGATGAACAGGATCCCGTTTCGAACGTGGTCGGTCGAATACAAGGCCGTTTCCTCCGTTCTGCGGTACGCCAGGCCTCGTTTCCATCGCCTGTTCCGTCCAAGCCCTCCCGATGAACACGACGCATTTTGTTGCCTCCCCATGAACATGACGATCACGCTGTCTCTCCGTTCCGACCAGCCATGTACACGAGCCCTGGCCGTACGTATGCGCGAGTAGGCGTTCGAGACCCCGCCCGTATGTACACATACGTGACTGTTGTACGTACGTGTACATGCTACGTGCATGCCTCTACTACGACATGTGCGCATCTCTACTACGACACGTGCGCGCCTCTACATCGACCAGTATGTACGTACACGTTTGCGACCAGAATGACAACGCTACGTACGCTTCGACCAGGTGGGTCCCGACTGTCAGGCACTTCCTTGCCTGCGAAGATGTAGTTGGTGGGTCCCAGCAGTCAGGGGGCAAATCATTTTGTTTTTTTTTTGCCTGGACGCACTTCCTTGCGTGCGAAGGTGTAGCTGGTGGGTCCCAGCAGTCAGGGGGGCGAATCATTTTTTTCGGACGCACTTTCTTGCGTGCGAAGATGTAGCTCGTGGGTCCCAGCAGTCAGGGGGCGAATCATTTTTTTCGCAAAATACGGTGGCCCGTCCGGTGGGTCCCCGCTGTCAGGTGGAGGAATAATTGTTCTGCGCGTAATAAGGAGGCACTTCCTTGCGGCTGCCGTGGACCCAGCTGTTAGCCTCTCCACGTACAGTACTCTTTTGATGGAAGTCGGTCCTTGACCACGTTGACCACGCCACGCCGAGAGCACCAGGGCAGTGGTCTGGACCACGGCAAGGCCTAGGAAGGGGACAATGCGGAGCTGGGGAAGACGCAGCAGAGGAAGCCCGCGCGGAGAGGAGTACGAGGGTTCACTGGTTCGGCTGCGGTGCGAGGTTGCCGTCGCCGCAGAATAACAGAGGGTGTGGGTGAGTAGAGGGATGGCCTGGCCAGCGGTGGGAGTAGTACAGGGCGGTGAGGCCTCCGCGGCATCACAGCCGGCCACGGGAGGCAGGAGCACGCGACACGACCGGCGCTGCTTTGGGCGGCTGGAGCAAGAAGACCAGAGGTTGAAGAAGCACTACGGCCATTGGATGGACATCGTACAATCACTGGAGGTAGAATCGTTTATATTGACTACGTTGACAAAGTCATTGGTACGCGTCAACTTAGTAGGCCTACAGCTCGGATTTGGCAGAGAACATATAGCCCATTTGCGATTTGTAAGAATGTACAGCCCATTTTTTAATTCTAATGGAATTTACTACAACCCATTTACAGTTTGTTAAAAGTACAACCCAACTTCTAGCTAGGACAACGATTAATAATTTCAAACAACCGCTCAAAACAGAATTCAAAAAAATTCCCACATTTTGATGGGATCCGAAATATTTGTATTCGAAATTTCTAGTCAGGTTAAATATAATTTCAAAATAAAGTTGCATTACGTTAAAATCCAACGGAATATTGCGCGTGCAACAAGTAATGAAATTAAAATTTTCAAATTCCAAAAATAATATATTTTTCAAACTAATTACGTGTTTGGTGCATAGTAACTGTCCAGTTATTATAATTACATCCCATTTATTATTTCTTAAAGTCCATTTTCTTGTTAAGCCTAATGCATACCTCCTAGGAAAGTTTGCAGCCCAGCGGGGCAGAGAATAACAAGTTGACCCGGATATTGTGTACAACTGTCGGCCCAGTTGCATTGCTGATGTTGAAAAAAAGATATTTTTTATACACACATTAAAAAATGTATAGATAAGGAACATTTTTATACACACATTTAACAATTTTTAAATACATGATTAACACTTTTTAAAACATATTTTTTTGTCAACAGTCACGATACACATATTTTTTAAATACATGATTAACACTTTTTGCAAAAACAATTAGCCCACAGCGAGCCAATTAGCTCCAATTGGCCCACAGTGGGCCGACAGGGGCCAGTCGGCCAGCTGTAGGCCGACTGGAATCCAATCGGCCTGCTATGGACCGACTAGGCCCAGTCGGCTTGCAGCGGGCGGACGGTGTATTATTTTTAAAACAAATTTACCCAGAGTAACTTTTATGAAAATTAATAAAAAATGTATTAAAAATAGCAAAAAAAGGCCTGTGTAGTACTATAGAACCTAACATAGTTACTCAGCCCACATTCAGCGACGTCGGAAAGGCCCAAACAAGGCTTATGTACAACTTTTTGAAGTCATTGAGCTCAATTAATAACTTAAGAAAAAAGTTAGATTGCGGTGGAACCTAATTAAAAGCTGTCACGAGCAAATAAATAATTCAACGGGTCCCACTTGTGTGTGTGTGTGAGAGAGAGAGAGAGACCCATCGGTCGATGCTCGTAAATACATCTTTCAGCCATATGCATTGCTGATGCTCAGTAAAAACTTATATAGTTGACACAATCATATAGAACATCATAGCACACTGAACTTGCATACAAAAATTTCACACAGGCGGCACAATCAGGATGGAAGCAGTGGATCGCTACGGGAAGGGCTATGTTGAAACCAACAAAGTCGTACATAACGGTTCATCGTCTTTATCAATGACGGGGAAATATCTTGAATTTTGTGCAAAGAAAACAGACAGACAACATAATAAGTTCTCCTAGCACATTAAGTTGATGTACGACCCTTTCTAAAAAAAGTGCAGGTACAAAATTAGAACAGGTCACAATCAAATGTACTGGCATATCAGTGCTTCACACCCATAGCTCGGATTTAACTAGTATCTGACAAGATTCAGTTGTTACGTCAAATTAGAGCACATCCAGGTAGCAGCCCTGCCTCTTCTCCCAAAGAAGCAGTGGCCTCCGCCATGCGATGGAGTAGGCTATGTGCCATCCATCATTCTGAGCAACACGGGGAAAGTCTGACGTTGACTCCTATAATGGACGCCGTCGACGGACCCTGGCACCAGCGGCGGCGGCAGGACTTCAATTGATGGATTGACCACTTCTTCGACATGCACGAACACTCGATACAGGTACATCCCTAATGTGGTCCGTGACGGCCTTGGTGACGACGAATAGTACAACCCCGGTTCCTGCACCGGTATCTCAACAACAATCACCTTCGGTATGTTGGACGGCTTCTTCATCCATGCCATAACCGTCAGAGCCCAGCTGTCTGGAGGAACAAACATACTTACGAGCTCACCTCCAAGGTCGTTGATAAGCTCGTTCATGGACTCGTTGTTCCAAGCACGTCGAGGCATTCCATGGAAGGTAAGCTTTGCTAAAACCTCAAGCTCAGAGGGCACCGAGCCCCATCCTGGGTGCCACCGATCAAAGCTCACCAGCGCGCCATCGCAGAACAAACGCCGGGAAGATTCGAACACACGACTGCAGTCGAAAGTTGTCCGGAACCTGACGAAGAAATCAGCCGGTGGCGGACAGACTTCGACGAGCAAGTCACTTATTTGGATGCCGTGCGCAATGCCAAGAGCTTTGACAAGGTCATCCAGCAAGACGGGAGGCCGGTCGCCGTTGATGGTTACCATCAGCACTTTGCTGGCAAACTGGTCGTCAAGCGCCGCCATGCCACTGTTGAGCGACAGCACGCAGCGACCGAAGGCAGGACGGACCTCAGGATCTCCGGCTCGGAGATCCGCGTTGACCGGCGACATGATAGTGCGCTTGAGTACAGGGAGTACAGGAGGGGTATTTGGGGGAACTGGAGTAGGAATCGAGATTCCAGAGGTGGGGGAGGGGCGGGAGACTGCGGATGAAAAGGTAGCATGAATTTCGAGCACGCACCAACATGCTCTCGGAGCGCAAGCGCAGAAAACACCGGTGGCGCCCACATGTCGGCCTAAGAATCCTTCTTCATTCTTTTTTGGAGAGCCCGGCCTTTTTTCAGGATCTTTTGAGAGCCCGGCCTGAGAGTCATAATTGACCTGTTTGGCATTGCGTTACTACTCGGCCCATATTCAACGACACCTCACTGGCCCAAACAAGTGTACATCATCGAAAAGACACTGAGCTCAAATTATATAACTTGAAAAAAGGAGATATACTCTGAACACTGGAGAATGGTGATGCCCTCATTTAGCCCACCAGTAGTTCAAGACAATAAACAGTTCGAAACAACAATATATACAACATTCAAACACTGACTAGTGACTACTACTGACATAAATAGCAAGACATGATAGTTCATAAGAAGTCTTGCTACACCACCAAAACGCACCCATCTGCAGCGCTCAGACTCTCGTGATCCAGACGAGAATGTTATTCTAAACAGAAGCAACTATTACATAGTAAGAGTGACATAGACAAGGATGTCCAAATGAGAAGGAATATGCATAACAAAAGAAAGAAGTACCCATCCAGAACCAGCAGCCAAGACAATAAAGTCATTCGAAGAGATGATCCAACACCATCATAATTTGCAGCCCCGCTTCAGCGACCAGTGATCCGGAGACACCAGTACTCCACCCTTTCGATGCAACAGCCCAATTACCTATCAACCTGAAGGCTCGAACCACATCACTGCTTGTCGTAATTGAGACATCCAAGGATCAAAGTTAATCTGGATGCCTTTGTCATTCTCACCTTCTTTTGGCTGCAGGTTGTATCGTTGACAATCAGGGGAGTTTGCTCCCGAACTCCTAGGGCTCGCCGTGTAGACACAGTTTTCCATAGCAAACAGAGCCTCTCTGCCATCAAGGTTCTTGCCAATGGTGATCTCCTGGTTAATCGGATAATTGAGTCCGAGAAACAGAGAGTGTGAACCAAGGTTGTTTACCCGCCTCCAACTAAAAAATCCTAAAGGCCCCAACACGCCGGTATCCTGCTCATAGACGTAACAGCCACTGTCCAGATACTCACGTATTACACGGTGCTTGTATACAGTGGGGTTTTTGCAATATAACTTTTCTGGCTCATGTGTCCGAATGATCATCAGTCTTTTGCCGTTGTCTGATCGAGCGAGGAACCAGTTGTGCTTCCCTATTTTGGCAAAGGTGGTGTGATTACAAAGGGCAGTAACTATAGGGACACTGCATCATATCAAAAAGGACAGACATTGTTAATGTAAGATCAGCATTGTTCAGAGTATGAGTAGGATAATGCAAGAAACAACATTGATATGTCCTTGTTGGAACTGGGAGGAAAATACAGGGAAATGTATACTAGGTTCAAAAATATAGAAGTGCCATGCATGGTTATACTCATGTTATCTCGCAATCGATTCTTCATAGGAAACTACCATGTCATGCATGTTATGTAATCATGTTCTGTCCTCACAAACAAATTCTTCAAGGTAACTAACATACCATGCATTGTTATATACTCGTGTTCTGTGGGCAAAAATTTTGTGAGGATATTATTCTAGCCATTGATTGCTGAAGGGCGAATATAGGTATGTACACATGGTAAGCATTGCAAGATTTCATTACTTCCAAATATAGAGTTCTCCATATGCACATTTACTTCCCTAATGTATGGTTAGATGAAACCAATAGTGTGGTGCATGTTTCTACATCATGAAAATGAGGAAACTAACATGACCATTGATACACACTCATATTTAGTAGTAGTATATAGATTACTGTAAAATAAGGATAATATCCATATATTCCTAACCGTTTGATTATTCAGGGTAAAAATTGGCTGTAATGACATGGTCACAATCGCATGAATTAACTCATTCCAAATATAGCTGATTTACGGTGTATTTAATACATTGCCATAGTTCTAATCAAATTCTGCTCAAATAGAGATATGCCAATCATCACAAAAAGTTCAAACAGTGTCATGGCGTCATCATTAACATGAGAGGAAACAACTTACACGCGCCGTCCCAGCAATACGTGGTGCCATCTGCTTTGTCGATCGCGTAGATGATGCCATTGTGTTCAATAGCATCACAAAAGTGTGTATCAGCTTTGACGATGATCCACTGTGAGCTGAGTTGTCTCAAGCTAAAGAAGGCACCGGCGTAAAGATAGGCGAGTCCGCGGTCGAACAAGGCAATTAGCTTGAAGTCTGCGTAATTCGCATGTCGTGTGAGCACTTGGCAGATTACAATCTTCTGCAAAACAAGGTCCGTCCAACTGACGTAGTAATCTAGATGACTTGGACCGCGATGGTAATACTCTATATAATCCAACGGAGGAAGGATAATCCCATGGGAGGTCTAGAAGTTCACGAGCACCAACTTTTTACCGTATTTTCTGAAGGCAGCCATCCAGTGGGAGTTCATGTCGACCCAGTACATACCTGCCAAGAAGTTTCGGTCGATGGTGATCAGATCAATGTCAAGGGAAATGATGTACGGCGACCCACTGCATACCTGCAAAGAAGTTTCGGCTAATGGAGATCGGATTGAAGTCGAGGGGCATCATGCACGCCTCCGTATCATGGTGAGCCAATCTCGCAAGACCAGATAGCAGCAAGCAGGGTGTCTTGAAAAGCTTAGGCCTCGCTTCGACGATGGCCGTGTGCATGTCCCTCGAGCATGCAGCCAGCCGCAGGGTGCTCAACATATCCATACACGAACAATAGAGGTCGAGGATGTCACTGGGGACATTGCTCCAATCGCGGCTCATATGGATGCTGCGCGGTTCGCGTTCGGCCATGGTGGAGTTTGGAAGGGGGCTTGATTTACGGGGGAGAAGGATGTCGGTGCTGGAGCGGCTAGTGAGGGAATAGTGGTACTGGGGGAGGAAAGTGAGGCGACGGTACACAGGGGCACAGTGAGATGGAGATGGAGAAGGAGATGGAGATGGAGTGGTGCTATGGGAGCGGAGAGGGAGACGGGGCGAGGCGCCAATGTGCTATACAGCGGCGGTGACGGACTGCACTATGCACAGGGTGAGGCTGACTTTGGTAACCCGAACACGCCGCCTGGACTGGTGTCAGGCGCAGGGTGTTGTCACTTCACTGGGAGGACCGGATGAATAGTATTTTGACCATCAAGTGTACCATGGTTGTACTACTACTACTAGTAGTAGTAGGTACATGAGTACTCCAGTATTGTATAGCATAAATAGGTCTCCTGTGCTAGCATGCCTGTTCACTTCATCGTTCAGGTATCATCAATATTGCGAGCAGAACCAAATTCTCGTGCATGCCCAATCAACGCTCTACCGCGATGCATGCAGTGGTCGTTCTGGTGCATCAAGGACGGCATGCAGATCATTCCACACTCGAGAAGAGGAAAAATGGAAAGGTAGAATGCGGCAGCAGAGGAGGAGAACGCTGGCTAACGAGGCTAGGAGGGGATCGAGGAGGAAGTTAATGCTCCATGCCTAAAGGTTTTGGGAAAACCTAATTTTCATAAGGTGACTTATACTCACCTAAACGGAGGGAGTATTCCTTAACCAGAGAATGTTGTGTCTCCCACTCACGCGCTCAAAAAAAACTATGACACATTTTTTTATCTGTTTGCATAGGTCCCACCTATCAGGAAGGATGGGCACGTACACGAACAGGTACAACTCATCAGTCTACCCGCATAGCCTTTTCGTTTAGTCTACCTAGCCGTCTAATCAACTGCCTGCATGCCACTTCTCCCATTTACTTCTCCATCGGGAACCGATTCTCCTCGGCTTTTTCACCTCCCCTTCATCTTCATTTGCATCCAAACCCCACTGCGTTCACATTGTTTTAACCTCTTTAAATAATCATCTACTATTTCAGTTAGACTAGCCATCTAATCCTAGTTCTCCAAACCATAGCCCTCCGTTCCAGTGGTTCCAAATGGCGATAGAGATCGAGATGCAGGTTTTTAGCGTCCAACATGTCCTCGTCGAAGGCTCGATGCGCATAGTTGCCACCGTCACCGTCCACCCAAGGGTTGTTCGGCAGTGGATCAACAATGTATCCAACTTCCTCGAAAAGGTAGAGACGAGGGTCATCGGTCTCGACGCAGAGTACACGGAGCATGCCCCTGGGAAGATCCAGTGCGTCGCCGTCCTTCAACTGTGCCTCGAAGATGAAGTTTTGGTGTACCACATCATACACTCGCCCTCCATACCAGGTGAGCTTCACAATTTCTTGTCTCGGGAGGACGTATACTTCTGTGGGGCAGCCATCAAAGGGGACAAACAGAAGCTGGAGCCGTACAACCTTAATTTGAATAGCATCGCTGACCTACAAACCAGAATCAAAATTCCTGTAGAAGTTTGTGATAAACAGACACCATCCCTATTCGACGTAGCAAATTTTGTGCTTAGTACAAATCTTCAGAAGGGTGACGAGACGGTGGCATTAAGGTCGTCTGGATGGGAGAATTATCCCTTGACGTACGAGCGGATAAAATATGCTGCCCTCGATGCCCGTGTGAGTTTCAAGATAGCTGCAAGGTCCAAAGAGCTTGTTGCGAAGCCGTCTCCCACAAAGAATGAGAACAACAAGAAGAAGAATAAGAAGAAGAAGAAGAAGAAGAAGAAGAAGAAGAAGAAGAAGAAGAAAAGGCTGCACCAGCAGGAGAGCATTATGGATGGATGAACTATTTCCTCTCTTAAAAAAATTATTCCCTCTCGGTGTATATTGATATAGATGGACTATTTCGATGGTGTGCATGTCTTTGGAACAGAGTAGTAGTGTGGGTCCGCTTGACTATAAGGAACTATTTATCCGCATATATAGCTTTCTCTGCTACTCCTTCCAGTGATCGGTGTGCAGTGCATGTGTCCGTAGACATGATAGCTTGTCCATGGAAGTTCAACTCTGGCGACCATCACGTTTCATCTTGCGATTCCCACGACGCCTCTCCAACCCACGGCACCACACCCCCTGACGTGCGCATCACCCCTCTCGGTCGCACCGCCCCTCTGCCTTTGTGTGCATGACATGTGGGCCACCTAAAATGCGGCGAGCATCAAGTTTCTACCACAGCCACCCGCGATTCCCACGACGTCGCTCGAACCCATGAAACCACACGTCCCCCGACCTGCGGCTCACCCCTCTTGGCCCCACTGCCCCTCTGCCTACGGGGGCATTACATGTGGACCAGTCACCTATCGGGTCCACATGTGATTGACTCAAAGGTAGGTGTAGTAAGGCGCTGAAGCTCGGTCCCGACGGCCCTGAGAGGGAAATGTAACTCCTGCGCCAGGGCTTGTGGTGCTCCCGCAGCATGAACTCGTGCCAAACTCGAGATTTGTTTCTTTACTATACATGCACGCAACGATTTAATGGACATTGTAATCTCAACATGTGATGGGGAGCTCTAAATTTGAATTTGAAACTTATAAAACGAAAAGATTCAAAACAAATAAACTGGGAGAGAGGGAGTATATCGTAGGATGTGTCCCATACCAAATAAGTCCCCTGGTTTGTCACCGCGAAGATGCGGTTAGAAAGGAGCACAGCGTCTTCCTACTCGTACGGCAACAAATCAGCCGCAGACAGCATGGTCCGCCTTTGACCGCCATGTGCAAGGTTCGTGCTATCTTATTCAATCTCACCGTGGTTCCATCATACCAATTCATGCGGTGGCCCGTTGCATGGCTGATCCCAATGTTGGACAAAGGTTCTACGGGAACAGTTTCACCGTTGTAAATGTTGTGCAAATTAATGTTGGTACCCTCCCGTACATATGCAAGCCAATCTCCACTCGCACCGAGCCTAACCTGTGAAATAGTGGGCAGGGGGAGGATTAGGAAATGGACATGGAAGTAGTCTTTAGAATGTATTTACTACGTGATCAAACTCATCTTACCTGCTCATCGGAGGAAATCCGAGTGCCCCTCAACGTCGGCGTCTCAAGGGGTGTCAACTTGCAACTACAGCCACGCCCACTGGAGAGACCCCCAAGGAAACATCCTCGTGTGTTCCACGGAAATCAAGATGCATTTGTATGAGTATTTTATCTTGTGAGAGAAAAGGATGAACGAGGGAAGGCCTCTAGAGATAGAGATGGACACTACTACTACCAATGTGCTGGCCCGTGCGTTGCAATGGATCCAAAGTAGTAGAATGATACTTGTTCACGTGCTTGAAATATAAACACTCTAGTTTTGATATACATGTGTCAGCAGACATGCCAGCTTGTCCATGGAAGTTGAACCACAGCGACCATCATGTTTCTTGTTTCTACCACTAAGCCACTGAAGTTCGGTCCCATGGGCCCCGAGAGGGAAATGTAACTCCTGCGGCAGGCCTTGTGGTGCTCCCGCAGTACGAGCTCGTGCCAAAACTGGAATTTGTTTCTTACTACTACCAACTAGTACTAGTAAGGTACACGTGCATTGCACGCATGAGATTCTGGTGGTTTGTGCATTATGCTTCTACATGTGGAGCTTTCTGGATTCTAACATGTGGCAAATCTGGTGGAATGTAAGGTTAGGCAAGTTTGATTAACTTAGGCGAGTGTTTGATTCAGGCCACACCTTAGGCAAGCCACACTAAGGCCCCACATGACATACACACAAAAAATGTGGCAAGATTCCCTTAGGCTTGCCAACTTGTTTCTCTCGTTTTGAAGAACTAATAACTTTGCCTAAGCTTAGTTCTGGCAAAGTTAGGTCTGTTTGATTCAAAGGATTTTCATAGGATCTTTGAAGGATTAGAATCCTTAGGAATTTTTCCTACGTTGGTCATTTGATTCGTAGGATTGAATCATGTAGAATATTTTCCTAAGGATTCATTTGTACTACGTTTCATAGGAATTCTAACATGCACTCCAACCTCTTGAAAGAAATCCTTTGTTTTTCATGTGACACAATCAAACAAACTCAAATCCTATAGGGATCCAATGAACATGCCATTCCAATCCTAATTTTTTCCTATTCCTGTGTTTCTGCAATCCTATGAATCAAAGGGGCCCTTAGTCATGAATTAAGTTCAACCATGGAGTCTTCTAGATTATACATGTGGCAGAATCTGTTGGATGATATCCAGCGGCCAGTAGTGCTCGGATTTGCCATCTTTGTACCGTCGGATTGGCTTCATCCAACGACCAACTTTCAAAGTTTTTCACACACTATATAGGGGGTATAGATATAGATGTGCTGGTCCTTTGCAATGGATCCAAAGTATATATATCTATTTAGTGGAGTGCACTCTAAACACATTATCTATTTATTTTTCTCTAACCTTCCGTAGCCATGCAACCAAGCCACATAAGCTTCATGGGTGCCCCCACATCATATTATTCATACTACGTTGATTAAAAAAAGATAAATCACCCAAAACAAGATCTTCCCTTTTTTTCCTACTATGTTGTGCCGTGCACGTACCTACTAGTTGTATAGTGGTAGTACTAGTAAAATAGTATTAGGAGTACAAACTTGGTACTAGTAGGAGTAGTACTAGTACGGAATGCTCCTACTCTATCAACGAGCCCCGTCTGACATCAAATTTCTTGGCTTCCGTGCTACAGCTAGATCTTCCCCTCGTTTCTTTTTTCCAACCCGACAGCGGGCGGGGTGTCGGTTTGCTCAACGGGGGTCCCACATGAAAGTGAAAATGCTAGGCAACACGCCTTCCCTAAGCCATGTGTCCTGCCGGACGGGCCGTGTTGTACTCCCAATTCCCGGGCGTGTGGGGGTGCGACGCGAACGCGGCATGCCTTTTCCTTTTACCAGCAATGTGCTCGTGCGTTGCGACGGATCCAAAGTAGTAGAATAGTAGTATTTGTTCACAAACTTGAAAGAAATCACTATTGTTTTGATATACTCCTAATATATTACTCCCTCCGTACCTAAATATTTGTCTTTTTTGAGATTTCAAATGGACTATCACATACGGATTACATAGACATATTCTAGTGTTTCTAGCAAGATGCTCGCGCGTTGCATGAAGTTGATGGAAAAGGTAAGCACAACTTATAAATTGACGGATGGAGTACTAGTTACAGTGATGCATATAATTAAGCAAAGGGATCGCACATGTCGGTATTGACTAGAACGAGAATGCAACAGCACAATAAGAATTAAGGCCACGATGATGTGATCGCAGTGGTGGTTACAGAAGGCAAGAAGAAAGATGGATCCATGAACATACGACCTCCTCCTCCTCAACTTAGTGCGCCGGGCCACCGATCGGCGGCTAAGGAGCGGCGGCTTTTGTGGCAAGGTCGAGGTGCTTCTCAGCAAAGGCATCCAAGGCTTCCAGCCAGTTGAGGAAGGCCAACGTCGTAGCGTCCTCATTGGCCTTGTAGATACCTATGTACACGATTTCCTCGTACATGTGGATGTGTAGGTCGACGAATTCTTGTAGGGCGAGGCGCCTCGCGGCAAGCGCGATCTCCAGGTGGACATTCTTCGTGGCGTCAGTGGGCAGTCACAGGGCCACCCGTGCTTCAAAGAGGTTCCGGCCATGGAGGCCGATTAGGGTGGCAGGCAATGAGGAGCCCGGGCACGTGGGCTGGAGGAGTACGGTGATGTCATCCGCGAGCTTCTTGAGGACGGTGAACTTGTTGCTGGTGGCAACGATCATCTGGTCCAACTAAGAGTCGTAGTTGGCGTCGAAGGTGGCCATCCACCAGCCGGTCTCCAACACCGTCTGGAGACGATCCTCGACGCCATGCCGCAGGCCGACGTCGTGGACCATCTGGCGCAGCCGCTGGCCGCTCACGAGCATCGCCGCCATGGGTCTGGAGTGAGCTCTTTTGCGCTTAGTGTAGGTGCTTAGGCAAATGCTTAGGTGCGTACGATGTGGTAGATGCATTGGAATGGAGGGGCGCCTTTATATGAGGGCAAACTGCGTTGCATTCACATCGTGCAGCCTCTTTTCCCGGACCTCCTCCCATTACTTCCCTCATGCATTAATTGAAGAAGGATGCATTGGCCGTTCAACATATCGGGAACCGCTACTCCCTCCCTTGTCTGCATTAAAGCCGTATCGGGAACTGTGCCGCCCGCTGTCAAATCGAATACTCCCTCCGTCTAGGTGAGTATTAAGTCATCTTACGAAAACCAAATACTCCCTCCTTTCCGGTTTATAAGGCTCAATTCAAAAATGTCACCAACTAAGGTAGATGATGAGTCGTGGAATATTTTTTGTAGTTTGCAAAAGCACCCAATTAATGCTCTTGTTTTCCTCAAAAAATTATGTTTACGAATGCGTTAATTGCAATGCATGCATGCATAAAGTGCATGCATTGGTCAGTTTTCTCTTAATACTTGCATGCAATGATTTAATGCACCTTGAAGTCTAAACATGTGATGGGGAACAACCAAATTGAGCCTTATAAAATGGAAAAACTAAAATTTTGAGATAAGCCCTATAAAAACCGGAAAGGAGGGAGTAGTAAACACATAGGCGTGATGCATTAACTCTCACGTTGTTTCTTATTTTTTGACATAAATAGAGGAATAAACCAAGAAGAGATGTGGGGCTTGTATGCTTTTAATGACTTGAGACTATCAAACATGACATGCAGTGGTCAGTTCGTTGCACAAGAACAAATACAACCCACGTCAGCACACACGCATCTTATATAGCATCACATCCAATGGCTATAAAAGATGAATGAGACCAAATTATATCTCATCTAGATGAGTTCTAGCAAAACTGTATTAATAATACTTAGTACTCCTGCGCCATGTATCATATATTAGTATCATGTAGTACTTTATTTATTTATGAGGTATCCAGATGGCACTGCACCGCCAAGAAAAGAGGGTACATCAAAATTATGGACTACTTTTTTGAGTATGTTGGTAAGGTCCGATCATAGTCACTTGTTGAAATCTCTAAAAAGACAAATACTCCCTCCGTCCAGAAATACTTGTCATCAAAATGGATAAAAGGAAATGTATCTAGACGTATTTTAGTTTTAGATACATCTCTTTTTACCCATTTCGATGACAAGTATTTTCGGACGGAGGGAGTAGAAAACACAGTTGGTGATGATGGTGTGCGTGCCATCCTGTAATATAGGCCGTCAGATTTATATCTAATGGATAGGAAAGAAACTATGGCAATTTTGCAAAAATATACCCACACGTCTCTTCATGTTCGCAAATAAGGCCTTCCCTCGTTCAACCTTTTCTCTCACAAGATAAACTATTCATACAAATGCATCTTGATGTTCCGTGCAACGCACGGGCAGCTAGCTTATTTCTTTTAAAATAGTTGCTGCGATAATTGGGTTGAAGTGATATATTTTATGTCTGCCCCGAACGATTTCAGATTCACTAGTAGTAACAAAGAAAAGGTTGCCTTGTTAATTAACAGAAAACAGGGTGAAAACTATCACATGAGGCCGGTAAAAACAAGGCACACTGGGTTCAGCGTCGTCGTCACTACAGTTGTGCACGCGCGAGAAGTCTACATATCAAGGGGGCTACCGAGCGAGGCACCGAGACACAATGTTTGAGAGAGAAACCAATTGACAGATTATGATCATATCGAGTTGTCACCCTTCTACTGTCATTGTTGGAGGGAGGGAGAGAAAGACGTATCGAGAGTGTGCGCGGTAGGCACAGAGGTACAACTAGCGAGTGTGTGTGTGTGTGTGTGTGTGTGTGTGTGTGTGTTTGAAAGAGGAGTAGATAGATTATTATCAAGATCGATGTGCCACCCTACTCCTTCGGTGCCGGGTAGTGTGTGTGTGTATGTTTGAGAGAGAAGTCAGTCGATAGATTAGTATCAAGATCGAGGTGTCACCCTACTCCTTCGGTGTTGGGAAGTGTGGGTGTGGGGGGGGCAGTGACACTCACATATCTCTACTCTTATAAAAAACAGAGTTGGTGATGATGGTGTTCCTGCCATCCTGCAATATAGGCCATCCAATTTATATCCGACGGAAAGGAAGGAAACTATGGCAATTTTGCAAAAAGATACCCACACCCCTCTCCGCATTTGCAAATAAGGCATTCCCTCGTTCATCCTTTTCTCCCACAAGATAAACTTCTCATACAAATGCATCTTGATGTTCCATGCAACGCATGGGCGTCTTGCTAGTAGGGAGAAGAAGTTTGTGTGACACATATCTAGCTATATTAAGGGATATGTAGATAGCATATGTGTGAGAGACATTAGTGGCCGTGGGTGGGCAGAATTAAAGGGGCGGGCGTGTTAGACATAGAGAGCGTGTGTGTTTCTGTGTGAGAGACTTGTAGGACGGGGTAGAAAGACGAATTTGTCCCTGATGAAGGGAGAGAAATACATGAAGTGTGCGTGTGTGATTCCGATGCCCACAGGGAAATGAGATATGTATGCGTGTGAGAGAGATTGCACAATTCATTCATGTATCACTATCTAGCGACCGTCGACGTGCATCGCTTGAACATAAGTCAATATCTACTTCATATCGTGGCCAAAGGTACAATATCGATTCAACGCTATAAAGATTGGACACTCACATATCACATTTTTTTCTATTTAAATAAGCCTTTTTAGTTGTGCATGCCAAAGTTACAGTGATGTTTCTTCAAACAACCAATGTAGCTATCATGAACATGCACCATTGTTACTCTTGCATTCAAATTCATTAGTCTTAGATGATTTAAGTTTCTATTTTGAAGTAATATATGTAATATTCATATATGACTTCAACGGGTACGTAATTTATGAAATGGAGGCTATGTAATCATATGAGGTAACACTTTTAAGTAGCTGACTACAATATCCATTTCTTTTTGTGCGCCTCTACACTAACACGTCAATGCATTATGTTTAAAGTAAATAACCAATGGCACTAAATTATCTATTTACACGAGAAATACATAGGCTGAGCGTTTGATCCCTTTTTTGTGAACGCGCCACTACACCCGTATGATTAGCCGCGCCCGTGTGAGCGTTCAAGTTATCGGCGCATCATCCCAAGTTATTGTCTTTTTTCTGGGGTGAACTTCACACCAGTTATTAACTGCTGACGCGTGCCCCGTGTACACAGTCTAGCATGACCTTCCCGCTAGCACGGTCCAAAATTAGTTGAAACTGGATACAAACGATCCCGCGGGCGGCAAAATCTCCCGCCTCCTTCTAAAATTTCCGCCACCTTAGTCTTTAGCATGCGAAATCCCCATTTTATCCTTGGTGCACGGAGACCAACAGTTACAATACCGCCCTCATCTACATGATAGGTCGGGGCTGCTTTGGTAACTTCCGGTTCCCCCACTACGGCACCCCCATTTCCTCTCCCCCTCCCGCAAAAACGACTAAATCCACAGCACCAGAGCATCTTACATCATGTCGTTCGTACTTCATCGCCCTTTCTCCCCTTCCCTCTCGAAACCCTAGACTGCTCATCCACCGGCGTACCATAGCCCATTCACTACCAGCGCCGTCCACCTCACCGGATCTGCTTCTGCGGCCGCATCTACCCCTCCCACCTCCCCTAGAAACAAGTAGAGTGCTCATCCACCACTGTACCACGGCCCATTCAGTGTCGGCCTTGTCCACGGCGCCGGATCTGCTTCGCCGGTACTGTCGTCAACCGCCGCGCATCTGCAGTGGCTCATTCGTACTCCCCACCGAAGACGCTTCATCCACACCCCCCAGAGCCGCCCCACCGACGCCCCCGTCAACGGCCTCTGATCCTCTTCGCCGACACCTTCCTCAACCCTACCGGAGCCACTTCGCTGACACCTTCCTCAACCCTACCGGAGTAGCTTCGCCTATACCATTCTCAACCCTACCAGGGCCGCTTTGCCAACTCACAAGTCCACGGCCTCAGATCCGCTTCCTCGCACCCTCATCCAACCTACCGGAGCAGCTTCTGACGCCCCATCCACGGCCGCAGATCCACATCGTCGACACCACCCTTAACCCAACCACCGGAGCAGCTTCTGATGCCCCGTCCACGGCCGCAGATCCGCATTATCGACACCATCCTTAACCCAACCACCGGAGCAGCTTCACCTACGCCCTCGTCCACGGCCATAGATCCGCTTCGCCCACACCGTAGTCCACCCTACCGGAGCCGCTCCACAAACACCCTACTCGACGGTTCTAGATCTCCTTACCGGACCCCGACAGCCAGTGCAGCGTCATCACCCTCGACGTTTCTAACCCGATTCCCACAGTCTGGAGAGATGCCAAGCACCCGCCACGGCCTAGGTACTTGTCACCTTTAAACCCGTCCAGCATCACCTGCCCGATGTACTTCAAATATACTAACCGGTCGCTGTTACCTATTATGCAGCTGGCAAAAACTACAAGGACGATGTTTCTTCTGGATCTAACAGCTTGGCCAACCAAGATCCTGGACTGAGGCATTGCTATGATCTTGTAAGCGCGTCTCTCTCTCTTGTATTGTTCTGTGCCTGCCTGCGTGCTTTGCTAGGATTTTCGACCAGTAATCCCTTTGTGCAGACAATTATTTCTACTACTGGCTGCTAAATTAGATATGTAGATGTCATACATGATAGTACCTCGTACCTCCGTTCCTAAATATAAGTCTTTCTAGAGATTCCACTATAGGCTACATACGAAGCAAAATGAGTGAATCTACACTCGAAAATGCATCTATATGCATCTGTATGTGGTCTATACTGGAATTTCTACAAAGACATATATTTAGGAACAGGGGCAGTACATTACACAAAATCGTAGGTGGCATGTAGGGATTCTAGTGCACTACATTAGGCTCCCTTAGAGTGCCTGCTAGTCCAGCATACAGAGTCATGGCTAGTTTATGGTACGCACATAATCGTTAATTGGTGGTTTAAATATGCGCAAGGGATATCCAATGTACTATCATGTAGAGATGTCTGAAATTAGCCGTGTCAACTTGTAGATAGGGTTACACAATGAAAAAGTACAAGATGTATGTGGCAATTTCATGGAACATCACAAAAAAAGGAGAGGCAGCAGTGAGCCTATACAGTGTGCCATGGTACGTCACTCCTCCATTGCAATCATCATGACATGTTATTTGTATGCCAGTTCTATTAGCCAAGTTTCTTAGGGATAGTTATTATGAGTTATCCTAAGAAAATAAGCACATGTGAATATAAGCTCCATGTAATAGGCCAACCAGTTCTTTTCATTGCGTTTTCAGCTTATCTTTGGTATGATCAGTGGAAAGTCTAGATTGCATTATATTTTTTTCATTTTGCTGCCCATATGGAAATTAATTTGACTTGCAAACATCACAAATTGAACCCAGTGCAGTAATTAATATGATAGGAAAACAGACCATCACTATTTGCTCAAAATGCAAATACAAAGATACCATCTACTTGGCACAATCTACTTTGGTCAATGTTTTCCATAGAGATCCCATTGCCTAATTTAAACGAAGAACGCATGACCCACATTTAAATGAAGAACAATTATTTATTGAAATTCAATGGTCCAAGTGGCTGGTTATTATCGTATAGCAGCACCACCTGAAAGCATCATATAGCAGCAGCAGCTCATAGCAACTCATCATACAGCAACAGCAGTCTGCAATTCATCATATACCAGCAGCAGCTCATAGCAATTCATCATATAGCAGCACCAGGAGCAGCTCGTAGCAATTCATCATATAGCAGCAGCAGGAGCAGCTCATAGCAATTCATCATATAGCAGCAGCAGGACCAGCCTGTAGCAACTCATCATATAGCAGCAGCAGGAGCAGCTTGTAGCAACTCATCATATAGCAGCAGCAGCTCATAGCAATTCATCATATAGCAGCAGCAGCAGCCCATAGCAATGCATCATACAGCAGCAGCTCATAGCAATTCATCATATAGCAGCAGTAGGAGCAGCTCATAGCAATGCATCATATAGCAGCAGCAGAAGCAGCTCATAGCAATTCATCGTATAGTGGATCAGAATGAAAATTTAGCAAAAAATCAGAGGAGATCCTCACCTTGTTGGATGAGCTCATCCTTCAACAACACCTCAAGGCCATGGCCTGGGAGGAGGGAGGGGGAATAAGGTGCCTTCTGCCGCAGTGTGGCATCAGCCATAGTTGTGCAGCGCCTGACGGAGTAGTGCATTGGACGAACCATAGTCGAGTAGCTGCTGGAGACCATGAGAATGAGGGGCGGCGCCAGAGGGAGGAGAAGCTAGTGAGATTGGCCCCTACCCGCCGGCCATGTAGCCTAGCTGGACATAGTATTGTCGAGGACAAGGCCAGATGGGACCAGTGGCGATGGCTCGCTGGAGGAACCTTAGTGCTGCAGGCAGGGGATCGATGTAGAGGGAAAGGGGAGAGGAGATGCAAGCGGGCAGGGCAATGAATGCTTGCGTGTTTGTTTTTACTTGAGGGTCAGGTGTGACACGGGCGTCAGCAGTTGCATTTTGAGTGTAATATAGGCAGACAACAGAGTCATTTCACTATTCCCCTTCCATTTAATTTTTAGTGAGGTTCTACCCGAAACACCCCCCTCCAAAGCGAAATTAGTTAAGCCCAAGCCCATAACTTAAAAATGACTTCTTTACATCTTTTATGACTTATTTTGACAATATGCCCTGAAAAGGCGGAATCGAACTGGCCCTTAACCTGCAATTCAATTGTGCGTGCAATGATGAATCACTCCTACCTGCTATCTGTACATTTAGGCATCATCATACATGGCATAACCTAATACATGTGCATTCCATTGTAGAATCTGGAATATGCAATGTTTATGTTAGTTCATACGTTGCACATGATGTTTAAATGCCCCTTAAATCTGGTCAGTCAAGTGATGGTCTTTAAGCCTCCTTCTTTGCTTCCTTTTCTTGATATGTAAGATTTGCTCACACATATGTTCAATTGCTTGTTTGCATCAGCCAGCCATACTAGGACTGTTTGCTTTGATTACTTGTTGTTCTTGACATAACACTCTAACAGAGCTTGTCAACGATTTAAACACTAAGGGCTGCTGTAGTGGGGCCTTGTCTAACTCATAGGTGACATAAAGGTTTGGTTGTACACTACAGTAGGCTCTCCAAGAGTACCTGGAGATCCAATTCGAAGTTATGCCTAGTTTTTACATAGTGCAGACATAGTAAATGCTCATTTCATTGTGTGCAAGTGCAAGAGATGCGGCATGTTTCATTATGTGGTGTTGTTTTGTTATAATCTCATTCTTTTGTGTTCACAGACTGGAAAGTATGCATATTTATCTTCCAAGGAGACGAGTAACTAGTTTGTGTCACCTTGCAGAGGGGGTGCAATGAAGATAAGATTGAGGATTTCCATGTACAAGATGTTAGGAAGGAGCCTTGCAAGAGAAGTAGGAGCTGCGCTGAGCCTCTTTAACCTGCTAAGGTAAGTCACTGTATGCAACTCAACAGTTCAATTCCTTGTTTGTTTCAGGCATAGTTAATTTTCTCTTTTCAATTGCATTATTTGTCCTCAGTTAATGAGATGCCCAAATAATCATGCCTGATGTTCGGTACTTGTATCACTATTAGTTGACATAATTAAAGGCCTTACCATTTAATTACTCTACTGAAGTGTGCCTGAAGCTTTGAAGTCTATTAACCAACTATTATTGCATGAGGCTCACAATCTAGTTTATACTACGCTAATGATTGCATAGTTTTGCCTGCTGTAGTATGTTTGTATGAAACCCTCAGCTATTCATTATGCTCTCTAAGACTTTAATTGAGGCACAGAATGGCCAACTGCTTGCTTACTTATACGTAATGTGCTGTCTAAATTTGTAACTTGTCTGTGTTTTCGATTGGGCCCCAACATCATGCTCCTCTGGTGAGCTAAGAGGGATTTCTGTATGCAGGCTGCACAGACTATCTTTTTTTATAATTTTTAAAATATCACCTGCTTATGCTTCATGACATGTAACATTTTTTTAAAGTGACGTTTAACATTATTGTTAGTCCTGTTTTGCCATGTAGTACAAAATAGTGTCTCGTTCGCTTCACTGTTGTAACTATATTTTTGCCCTAGTCATGTGTACTTACAGAAACATTTCAGGATGAAGTGACATCAACACAAAGATCTGCGAGCAGTGCGGCATGGACGTTACCGAATGATTATGGATTGGAATTGGAATGTGCTGATGTTCTCGAGCATCAACTAGAGGTGGCAAGACAACGTGTACATGATTGTCAACGTATAATCAACAAGTTGAGACTGGACATGCAGGTATTAGATGCAGGAGTCAAAAAATGAAACAAGACACTGAGGTAACCATGAAGGAATTGGAGATTTTGCAGACTGAAATTTGTGCTATCTGAATCCGGCGAATCCTATTTTCTGAAGAGATTATAGTTCAAATGGAGTTAAGTTGATGCGCGTCCATGATGTATGAGCTGTATTTTCCCAGTGGGTATAATCGGCTGTAATTTCTTTATTGTATAGTGTAGGATTATTCTACCTTTCTATGCCTTGATCTCTTTGTTGTAATAGTGTAGGCTTTTTAGATGTGATAGTATTGAGTAGGATAATTCTTTGAATATGCTATATCATTCAAACGGGGGCCAATTCGCCCGACCATGGCCCTTCATGGGCCGTCGGATCCATGGGCCTTCTACGTCTCGTAGGATCCATGGGCCTTCTACGTCTTGTAGGATCCATGGGCCTTCTACGTCTCGTAGGATCCATGGGCCTTGTACGTCTCATAGGATCCATGGGCTGCCCGCTCATTTATGGGTCTTGTACGGGACTTTAATGGGTCGTAGATGGGCCTTTAATGGAAATCGTACGTTTTATGGGCTGACCATAATGGGCCTTTAATAGGCCGTATTTGGTGATGCTATGAAAATGGCCCAACAGACTAACGGTCCACAAACGAGCCGACTGTAACGACCGGCTGAATTTGGCCCACAAACAGAAAATGACAGTAACGGGCCGTAAGTAACCGAATGCTGCAAATGAGCCCAAGAATAAATGGGCCCTCAGAAGGCCGAAAGTTAACTTGGACTAGAAACGGCCCAATGGAATAACGGGCCATTAATGGGTATAAAGTGATACACTGTTCATTACGGGCCAGTTTCACCACGGGCCGTTAATGGGTGTAAAGTAATACACTGTTCATTATGGGCCAGTTTGAGCACGGGCCGCTAATGGGCCAAGAGTTACAAAGGGCCTCATATGGGCCGAAAGACGTCATGGGCTATACATGGGGCAGAAGTGAAAACGGGCTGGAATCATATTTGACGGCCCAGATGACGCTACTGGGCCTAATTCGGATAGGGCGTAACGGGCCTTGGGTTAGCGAGCTGTAAATGGGCTATATGCGAACAGGCCGTTAACAGGCTTTCCATGGGCCGGCCCGCCAGCTTTTAACCAAGTCAAATGGGCCGGCCTTTTCCCAGGAATGGGCCGCTGTTGGGCCGTGCCACATGTCGACGTATCATAGGCGCCTTCTGTCCAGTGAGTGGATGACATCTGTCCCAATGATGAGCCGACACGTGTTTCCTCTAGCCAATGATGATTTTACACGTGGAAAATCCCCATTGGCCGGGGCTGTTAACGGTTTATCGGATTCAAAACCTGACCCGATAGCTTAACGGCATTCCATTACGGTGGATGCCACGTGTCGGTCGCCCTTGACGAAAGCACTTCTGTGACGCGCAATTTATTGTCATGGAAGTGGACACTTCCGTGATGATAATTTTGGTAATGTCATGGAACACTTCTACGACAGCACAGGTATGACTATCTTGATTCTGTCATAAATTTGTCATGGATGTACATGCATGACAAAAAAAGCGACCTACTGTGACAAACACGTATCATCACGGAAGTGTATTTTTTTGTAGTGCAAGGGCGCCTGCGGCACCCGACTGCGGTCATGGCGGTCGCGGGAGCGCACACGCCATCCTGGTGCGACCCTTGCATGCATAGGTAGTGTCGCGCCAGGGCATATGGGTGTACCGCCCACTCTCGGAGTGTCGTCGGCACCACCCGAGGGGGCAGTCTCAGAAGCCATGGCGATCTAGCCTGTTGTGCCGCTCGTCTCGGTCGTGGCACCTCCGGCCTCAGGGGAGGAGACAGCGGCCCTGAGTCCTCCTGCTGCTCCAGCCCGGTGTAACGCCCTCGATGCGGCTATATCTCCCATGTGTCGAAGCACGACTTAGAGGCATAACCGCATTGAAAGCAATGTTCTCTTTCCCTTCCGTTTTCCCTGCGGTACCATTCTAGATCTCGGGACGAGATCCTCTCGTAGTGGTGGAGTGGTGTAACGCCCCGAGACCGATGTGCCACGTGTCCTCCAATTATTCGCTGTTGTTGCCTTGTCATTGCTTGCGTGTCATGCATTGCATATCATGTCATCATGTGCATTTCATTTGCATACATGTTCGTCTCATGCATCCGAGCTTTTTCCCCGTTGTCTGTTTTGCATTCCGGCGCTTCGTTCTCCTCCGGTGGTCATTTCTACCTTTCTTTCATGTGTGGGGATTAAACATTTCCGGATTGGACCGAGATTTGCCAAGCGGCCTGGGTTTACTACCGGTAGACCGCCGGTCAAGTTTCGTATCATTTGGACTTCGTTTGATACTCCTACGGTTAACCGAGGGACCGAAAAGGCCTCGTGTGTGTTGCAGCCCAACACCCCTCCAAAGTGGCCCAAAACCCACCTAAACCTGCTCCATCATCTCGGTTGTTCGATCACGATCGCGTGGCCGAAAACCGCACCTCATTTGGACTCTCCTAACTCCCTCTACCTATAAATATGTGCAACCCTCCGAAATTCGCGGTGCAAACCCTAGATCCCTCCCTCTCCTCGCGCGCCGGACAAAAACATCGCCGGCGGACATGTCCGTTTCAACCTCGCCGCCGGCCGCATCCTCGTAAAGTTCCACCGGATCCGGGGTCCTCAGGCCCGGATCTGCCCGTTCCCGACCATGTCGGCCTCCCCGCGTCCTCGAACCCTCCCGCCGGAGCCCTGCGTCGCCGGCGCCGCCATGGCCTCGCTCGGTTTCTAGTGGAGGAGACGACGAGCGCCCGCATGGGCCTCCTCCCCGCGAGATGGGCCTCCTCGAGCCGGCCCGATCCACTTCTCTTCCCTCTCCGGGCCGAAGCCCACGGGGTGAGCTAACCCTATCCTCCGCCCTGTGCGCATTTTACTATTTGACGCTCACTGAAATTCCACTAAGTCCTCGAGTTTTCCATGTTTCATATGCCCATATTAATCATGTCGTAACTCCTCATCCGTAGCTCCGTTTTGGGCATATAGCATATCAAAATGTTTGTCTCAGAGACCACATCATTTCATTCCATTGCATCATTTTCATTTGAGTTCATCTTGATGCCCGAAATGCTGTTAGAAGAGTGCTACTTGAGATAATTGTCAGATCCGCTGCTCCAATTAGATATTTGTCTTTTTTTGCCATGATTATTGTGTGCATGATATGCCCATGAGCTCTACATATGTTTTGTTAAGGGTTTTGCCATCTTTCCAGAGGTGTAACCCATGTATTTTTGTGATGTGTGTGGTGACTAGCACAAGCTTGCAAAGTGAGGCACTTGTTAATGCTGATTTCAGGGACTTAGCATTTCCACTAAATCTTTGACCTGTTTATCTCATATGGCCATATGTTCATGTTGTTTCCTAGTGATCCGTGCCTCTTTTGAGGATGACCCGTAAGGATGTTTTGTTAATCTTGTAGTGCTCTATCCATCCATGTCTTTGTTTGCAATTATGGAGCACCCTAGCTTGAGTCAATCAAGCTCTACTTTTGCTATTTCGTGGATCTGGGCAGATTGTCTACTTGTTAGCAATTTTGCCGAGGATGTTGTAGTTGATCTGTGCATGCTATGTTATTGTTCTTGCCATGTCTAGCTTGTATTTTGTTTATTCTTAATGGGTGTATGCTTAGATTATCATGACTTGCTCTGTAGTGAGTGCATCGAGCTCGTAAACATGCCTACTTGATATCTGTTTTCGGCATGCTCCAGTTTTCACTAAGTCTGAGAACTGATTATGTTTTCGCCATGTTCACATGCTTGCAATTGTAGTTTATGATCCCTTTTGGCTCAAGGTCACTAAGGGACTTTTGTTAAGCTCTTTGAGTAGCTCCATGCCATGCTTTACTTTGCCATGTTCAGGTCCTGTAGCATATAGTTTTGTTGCTCCGAAGAGTGCTATCTGATCTGAAATTCTAGGCTTGTGTTAATTTCACTAAGTCTAAGATCTGTTTACCATATGCATTTTTTCCATGCTTGTTTGAACCTGTTAATGGATGAATTGGCCATAGCTCAGTGCTAGACTTTTGTTAAGCATCATGAATGCATCCCTGCCATGTATTTTCTTGTGATGTTTGGGTGTTGTAGCTTGCTCATCTCATTGCATTTAGATGGCTACTTGCTGTAAATCGCAGAACGTGGTCATATTTAAATTGCTTGCCATTTCCAAACCGTAACTCCGATTCCGGCGTTCTTTATATCGTTTTCAAGCGATTTCATCTCATCTTTCCAGTGGCACACTTGGTTTTCCAAGTTGAGGCCAGGTTCATGAATTCCTTGTCACATCTTGCATATGCATCCCGCACCGCATCCCGCATATCATACCATGTTCATGTGTTGGTTGTTTACTATGTTGTGTGCTTCTTTTCCGGTGTTGGCTTCTTCGGGTTGGTTCCGATAATGTCGCGTTTGTGAGGACCCGTTCGTCTACGTCCGTTTGTCTTCTTCATGGACTCGTTCTTCTTCCTTGCAGGATTTCAGGCAAGATGATCATACCCTCGAAATCACTTCTATCTTTGCTGGCTTAGTTGCTCGCTCTTTTGCTATGCCTATGTTGCGATACCTATCACTTGCTTATCATGCCACCCATATTGTTGAACCAAGCCTCTAACCCACCTTGTCCCAGCAAACCGTTGTTTGGCTATGTTACCGCTTTGCTCAGCCCCTCTTATAGCGTTGTTAGTTGCAGGTGAAGATTGAAGTTTGTTCCTTGTTGGAACATGGAGATGTTGTTCCTTGTTGGAACATGTTTACTTTTTGGGATATCACAATATATCTTATTTAATTAATGCATCTATATACTTGGTAAAGGGTGGAAGGCTCGGCCTTATGCCTGGTGTTTTGTTCCACTCTTGCCGCCCTAGTTTCCGTCATATCGGTGTTATGTTCCCGGATTTTTGCGTTCCTTACGCAGTTGGGTTATAATGGGAACCCCTTGACAGTTCGCCTTGAGTAAAGCTCTTCCAGCAATGCCCAACATTGGTTTTACCATTTGCCACCTAGCCTGTTCTTTTCCCTTGGGAGTCGCGCTCCTGAGGGTCATCATTAT
>NC_041384.1:535807532-535818053 GCF_002162155.2 Triticum dicoccoides | reverse complement strand
ACCAGGGGCAACTCTGGGCTGGCCTACCCGACGTCTGGCTCATCTGAGTGTGTCCTGAGAAAGATATATGTGCAGCTCCTATCGGGATTTGTCGGCACATTCGGACGGTGTTGCTGGTTTAGTTTTACCCTGTCGAAATGTCTTGTAGAACCGGGATACCGAGTCTGATCGGAATGTCTCGGGAGGAGGTCTATTCCTTCATTGACCGTGAGAGCTTGTGATGGGCTAAGTTGGGACACCCCTGCAGGGATTCGAACTTTCGAAAGCCGTGCCCGCGGTTATGGGCAGATGGGAATTTGTTAATGTCCGGTTGTAGATAACTTGAACCTTAACTTAATTAAAATGAGTCAACTGCGTGTGTAACCGTGATGGTCTCTTTCCGGCGGAGTCCGGGAAGAGAACACGGTGTTGGAGTTATGCTTGACGTAGGTTGTTTTAGGATCACTTCTTGATCATACTTTTATCGACCGTGCCTTGCCTTCTCTTCTCGCTCTCATTTGCGTATGTTAGCCACCATATATGCTAGTCGCTTGCTGCAGCTCCACCTCATACTTTTACCTTACCCATAAGCTTAAATAGTCTTGATCGCGAGGGTGCGAGATTGCTGAGTCCCCGTGGCTCACAGATACTTCCAAACCAGCTTGCAGGTGCCGATGAGTCTGTGCAGATGACGCAACCCAGCTCAGGAGGAGCTCGTTGAAGATCTTGTCCTTTGTGTTGTTTCGTTCTAGTTGATCGGTAGTGGTGCCCAGTTGGGGTCGATCGGGGACCATGTCGCATTTGGGGTTCTTCTTTTATTTTGGTTCCGTAGTTGGACCTTGATTGTATCTGGATGATGTAATGCTTTATTCATGTAATTGTGTGAAGTGGCGACTGTAAGCCAACTATGTATCTCTTTCCCTTATGTATTACATGGGTTGTGTGAAGATTACCTCACTTGCGACATTTCTTTCAATGCGGTTATGCCTCTAAGTCGTGCTTCGACACGTGGGAGATATAGCCGCATCGAGGGCGTTACACCCGGCCTCCGGACGCGACAGATCTCAGCACATTGCCCGGCCTCAGACCTCCTCGGGATTCGCAACCATGGCGGTTGACCAGGCAACCCCCGATCGCCCGGAGCAGGAGCTGGTCAAGAGGGGCGGTCATGACCCCCTGCGCTCCTGATGGAGGGCGCCGCGCGTCCCGCGAGAACGGTGACGGCGACCGAGAGTGCTGTGATGGCTCCTCCATGGCCAACCCTCAAGCTTATGAGCTACGACCCCCTGATCAGGGGTGAGGCCTTGACCGACGCCCGCGCCGCACTTGATCCGCTCATGGTGGACCTCTAGGGCGCCGAAGAGCGCCTCGAGCAGGAGCACCTGAAACTGGCCGCGGGATGGTGCGAGTTGTCCCCGTCCCATAAGGCGACCAAAGACAGGGCCGAAGCTCTCGCCGCCGAGAGCAAGAAGGAGGCCGATGAGGCAGGGGCAGCCCGCAACGCAGCACTTGAAGAGGCGAAGATGGCCGCCAAGCACTGCCATGAAGCGGAGGCCATCTTAAAGGCGCTCCAGGAGGAGCAAGCCACTCGCGCGCAATGACTCCAGTAGCTGGAAGACGGCCTCAAGGCTCGCGAGGCGAGGCTCCGGATCGTGACTCCATGCTGTCGAAGGTGACCATTGACCAAGTTGAAGAGAGAGAGCGCCTAGCCAAGCTGAAGGAGGAGGTGGCCCAAGCCCAAGCGTCCCACGCCACACACATCTCTGAAGCGACGGCCCGGATGGACGCCAGGGAGAAGATCCTTGCCGACGCTAAGGGGAAAACAGCTGCAGAGCGTGATGCCTTCCCTTCCCTCGAGATCAAGGCTCGCCACGTGCTACAGTCCATCTGTCGAGGAGGATTCAAGGCCCCGCTCGCGACCCCTGAGGGCGGCTACGCAGGGCTCACTTCCAAGCTTTCCGAGGAACTCGAGGGCGCCGCCGCCAAGGTGGACTCCATCCTAGAAGGTGAGTGTCGCGACCTCTTCTCTGTGGCAGTAACTTGTGTCTTCAGCCACCTTTACATTCTCGACCCCAGCTTCAACTTTGACGCAGTGATTGGACCGGTTGCTCCTGAGTCCCACGCCAGCACGGCGGCAATCCTGAAGAGCCACATGGACACGCTGGTGGGGAAGTTCATCTGCAACCCCAACGCCGATCCTCCAGCGGCCGAGGCAAGCGGCAGCGACGGTGGCGGTAGCGACGTCAAGGATGAGTCCACCATTGTTGAGGCATGTGGCGGCGACAGCCATGGTGACGGTGGCGGCTCCACCTAGAGTTTATCCTGCAATACTTTTCATGCCTCGTGGAGGCGTAAGACTTTGCTTGAAGTTGCAAAACATTTTATGCTTGTAATAATTGTTCGAACTTTGCGATTTCCTTTCCATGCTTGGTTTCCTTCTCGTTTGGCTTTGTGCTTTACGTCGGCGGGGCCTAGCCCCGCGCATACCTCGGCCGCCGTTGGGGTGTCTGGTCACGATGCCAAGAAGAAACCAAGGGGTGAGGGGCTATGTGACTAGTGAGGCCCCTGAGTCGCGATGCTCAGGGGTCCCCCTTGACGTGCGAGCGGCCCTCATGAAGGAAGCATGGGCAGCGACGAGGTTAATCTGGGGTCCTCCATACCTTTCCTCATCAGTGTTCGCTTGAGAGGGACGCGGGAAGACCAGGTACCAGGGACCTAGTAAGGTGGCATGCGCCAGGCCTAGCCTGAGCGTAGGTACCATGTCCAGCCCCCTCGCGCATGCATCCTAGGGGGAATACTGTAAGCAGTACCGCGTGAAGAGCCGAGAGGCCATCCTGAGGTTGGTGCAACCCATAGGGCGCCCTTAGTTGTTTATCCACCGGCTTGGTGCATGTAGCTTCCACTAGGCCTGGTCATGGTCGTGGTTCGACCGAATCCGCCAGCGCGGAGCATGGGGCTACCACTGGGCATGGGTAGGGAGCTCTGTGTTAGAGTCTCCAGGCGTGTACAACCCTATGTCGTTCATACGCGTGGTTGGCATGACAGAACTTGGAGGAGGTGTATCTGGGCACTCATGAGCCAGCGCGGGACTCAGGAGGCCCTACCTCAAGGCGGGTTGCGCCTGGACTTTTGGCGCATGGCATGCGTAAAAAACCTGTGTGGTAGGGAGAACCTGCGCCGAGTGAACCTCCGGAGGCTGCCGCATGAGAAGGCTGGACACCAATGACCCGATGGAGGTGACGTGAACGGGGTTGATACGTCTCCAACGTATCTATAATTTCTGATTGTTCCATGCTGTTATATTATCATCTTGGATGTTTTACAATCATTTTGTAGCAACTTTATATCATTTTTTGGGACTAACCTATTGACATAGTGCCTAGTGCCAGTTGTTCTTTTTTGCTTGTTTTTTACTTCACAGAAAATCAATACCAAGCGGAGTCCAAATGCGACGAAACTTTTTGGAGATTTTTTCCGGACCAGAAGAAACACAATGGGCCAAGGAAGTACTAGAGGGGGCTTCGAGGAGAGCACAACCCACCTGGGCGCGCCTGGGGGCCCAGGCGTGCCCTGGTGGGGTGTGCCCGCCTCGGCCGTCTCCCACACTGCCTCTTTGCTCTATAAATACCCTGATCCAAAAACCTTAGGGGAGTCGACGAAACACAATTCCAGCCGCCGCAAGTTCCAGAAACCACAGGTCCAATCTAGACGCCATCACGGAGGGGCTCATCATCCTCGTTGGTGCATCTTCGATATGATGCGTGAGTAGTTCATTGTAGACCTTCAAGTCTGTAGTTAGTAGCTAGATGGCTTCCTCTCTCTCTCTTTTGATTCACAATACAATTGTCTCTTGGAGATCTATTTGATGTAACTCTTTTTGTGGTGTGTTTGTTGGAATCCGATGAACTTTGAGTTTATGATCAGATCTATTTTATCCATGAAAATTATTTGAGTTTTGATCTCTTATATGCATGATTGCTTATAGCCTCGTATTTCATCTTTGAATCTTTGGTTTAGTTAGGCCAACTAGATCGATTTTTCTTGCCATGGGAAGAGGTGCTTTGTGATGGGTTCGATCTTACGGTGCTCAATCCCAGTAAAAGAAGGGGACATGACACGTATGTATTGTTGCTATTAAGGATAACAAGATGGGGTCTATTTCGACATGAATAGACCTTGTCTATATCATGTCATCGTTCTTATTGCATTACTCCGTTTTTTCATGAACTTAATACACTAGATGCATGCTGGATAGCGGTCGATGTGTGGAGTAATAGTAATAGATGCAGGCAGGAGTCGGTCTACTAACCTTGGACGTGATGCCTATATAGTGATCATTACCTGGATATCGTCATAATTATTTGAAAGTTCTATCAATTGCCCAACAGTAATTTGTTTACCCACCGTATGCTATTTTTCTCGAGAGAAGCCACTAGTGAAATCTACGACCCCCGGGTCTATTCTTTATCATATTTGCCTTCGAGATCTATTTCTATTCGCTTTTATTTTCAGATCTATCAATTCAAAAAAACCAAAATACCTTGTTGCATTTTTTGTTATTTATTTTATTTCGCGTTTCCGCGAGATCTATTTATCCAATCTACTACAAATGTATCTATCTTTTTACCCGGGAGGGATTGACAACCCCTCTTACGTGTCGGGTTGCAAGTATTTGTTCTTTGTGTGCAGATATCGTTTACATAGTGTTGCGTAGTTCTCCTACTGTTTCGATAACTTTGGTCTCATCACTGAGGGAAATACCTACCGTACATGTGCTGCATCATCCATTTCTCTTTGGGGAAATACCGATGTAGTTCAAGCCGCAACGGTCCACAAGCAATACAACCAAGCAGGAGTAGGATTTTACACCGCACGGTGGCCCGAACTTGGGCAACTCGTTGCGTCCTTGTTGTGCCTAGCTTGTAACCTCGTAGACGCAAAGCCAAGCCTCGAGAACTCGAATCCGGGTTTTTGGAGGATTTCCCATGGTCCAGAATCAATCCCCCGACAGAAGCATTATTATTATATATATTTTTATCATATACTACTGGTGATGTTCGAAACTCTATAATATTTGACCGATGTCCTAACTTTGTTCAAAGATTGGATGGGATCAAATTCTTACTTTTCTTTCTTAGGACGATGAAATAGGTTTGAGCCAAGACCTCTCATGATGCTTCTACCCCTCTTTCTTCAAGTTCCTTCCTATTGTGGGCACAAGTAGTCTTAGAGCGTGTTCGGCAGCTCACTCGCTTCCCAAATCCTCAACTCCAGGACTGGAGCGCACCCGAACGGGTCAACTCTTGGCTATTCCATATAGAAGCAACGACCCGGCGCAGTGCTAAATTGCAGGATCGATGGAGTTGGGAAAACGGAGCTCCACAGAAACTAGGAAGCGGGAGTTGAAGAATATTACTTTGTGCTGCCACCGCCAAGTGACTCTCTCGACCGAGCATCACGTACCGATTCGCTCTCAGGTCGTCTCTCTTGCTGCGAGCAGTCCCTCCCCGACCAGGCTTATGGCCCAGCCCATCTTTTTCCAACCTTTTACATTGCCAGCCTGCTACTGATGGGCCACAAAGAGGTGATTTCATGGGCTTGAGGCTTGCTCCCTGGCGCGAGGGAGAAGACGTGATGCCGAACGGATCGCTCACTCCAAGATCAATCGTGAGAAGCTGGCGCTGGATTTGTGGTGTTGGAGTTGAAGATTTTCTGGGCAGAGGGCTCCTGAACAGGCCCTTAGTATTGTACCAGGTATTGTTATCCAGCTTCAATGCTTTAGCACTTTTGCTTCTAACATTTGAAGATGACTTATATAAAACTAATATCAAGCTCCAATACGGTTTCACTACTGTTATTTTTTGATCTAACACAAAATACCCTCAAGAAACATATTTGTGCAAATTAAACTTTCATTTTTCGTGTCGGCACATCTTTACAAAATTGCTATAATAATATCAAAAAAATGAATGGGCGCAGCAATGCGCGCCATCGATGATATAGCTGCTAGAGAAAACAGAGCTCTATTTATATATCCATTTTTTGCGGGGTCTATTTATATATCCATGATCCCTTCTTTGCACAAATACGAGAGATATGGGTGAGCTGCAAGCACATCCACAATGTATTTCCGTAGGACACTTCAGAGGTGTATTTCCGTATTTCACACCTCTGAATCGGCCACCCAAATGCAAGATTTGCAATCGAGCAGCGAATAGTGAAAAAAACCCAAAAAAAGAAGAAAAACGAAAAAAGTAGACTAATTGGTATCCACAGAGTGTTGCTGCTGGGGCTGCTGGCTTTCCAGGTCCTCGACATGCATTTCCATCGGGTGCGCGTGGTCACCCTGCGTCGGCCTCCGCGCCACCGGCCTCTCCCTGCTCAGCATCCGCATCAGCGACGCGCCGAGCCCACATGGCGGCGCCGAGCTCCCACTTGCAGCACACTCCTTCTCTAGGCCCTGCTTCTCCTGCACCCACGCTGGCGCGGCCGGCGACAGCGGCGGCTCCACCAGGGCGCGGCAGACCGGGCATGACGAGCTGGACGCGAGCCACGTGTCGACGCAGGGGACGTGGAACACGTGCGCGCAGGCCGGCAGCACGCGCACCGCCTCGCCCTCCTGCATGGCGCCGAGGCAGATGGTGCACTCGCTTGCGCCGCTGCCCGGCTCGCCCGTCTCCTGGTACGCCGCGGTTGGCAGCGCCGCGATGGCCGACGGGTCCAGCCCGACCTTGGCCGGCTTGGGGGCCGCCGAGCCGGCCTCCAGCGCGGCCGCGGCTGCCTCCGCCTGCCTGCGGTTCCTGCGGCGGACGCGGCAGATGTAGAGGTGCAGGAGCAGGGAGAGGCCGAGCACGGAGACGAACGCGGCGACGGCCATGGCGATGAGCCGCACGTTGTGTGTCGGCCCCGGTTGCGGGCTCCTGCTGCCGCCGCCGAACCAGGCGGAACCCGGGTCGCTCGCCTTCCCGGACATGGACACCGGCATCGACATGTTGGCTCCGGCGTGCGCTTGCGGCGCGCTCGTTGTTGCTGGTTGGTGGGTGGGATGGCGCCTGGTAGCTCCAGTAGTGGCTAGAGTGGTACAGTACTGTCCCTTGCGATGGAGCTGGTGAAGAATGATGGCGCAGTTGGTGGGGTTTTATAGGTTTCAGGCGTGGGCGCGACGGAGCGGTTGTGCGTGCGTGCCTTAGCGGTGCACCCAGGCGAGCGAGCTCGCGAGCTCGCTCCAGTGCGCGGGGCCGATTCGGATGTCCGTCATGTCACTGTGGGGCAAAGGCGGGGCACGGTTGCGGAAAGCGGTGCAGGTATTTGAAACTCCGACGTGGCCATTCGCGCCCAGCGATGGCGACGCGAATCGGGGCCGATACACCACGATCTTGTAGGTTCCTTTATTTTTAACTCTCGAGATCTCTCTGCCCCCAGCCGGGTGTTGCCGCGGCTTCGCGGGGGAGGCGTACGTGCGAGGCCGTGGTTTTGGGGCGATTAACGGCGTGATTAGTATATTCCGGAGGTGGGGCGCGAATCGACGGTGGCCGCACAGGTTACAGAGGGGAGCTGTGTGGGACAATGGAGGATGGACAGAGATGTGGAGGAGGATCTCTCGGTTGCTCGGCGATGGGTCGTGACGCTCGGCGACTGACTGAGTCTGCGTGGTCGGCTGCCTCGGTGAGAAGTGAGTGCGTTCAGTTTGGTTTGGTTGGTGGTCAGTCCCATGTCGAGCAAGACACTGGCCACTGCAATGGCAGTGAAAGATCCTGTTTCTGCGGCTGGCGCCAGTTTGACAAACAGTTGGCACTATCATCATCAGGCGTTTGGTCTGTACAGTTCGATCGATTATGACTGCACCCCGAACCTCCTCTACTGCCATGCCGACTGAAAAGAGTGCATACTTGGTGTTAACGGCTGGGCTACAGGGCGGCATAGCAATAAGTGTGACGGCTTAGGGCACATCTCAAATAAGCATCAAATGCATCTGTATAAACAACTACATTATTGATTTATTTTTGTGAGAAAGAGATTTTTCTCTCCATTTCATTTAACTGAAACCAGGTGTCTTTGAACTTACAAAGCAGCAAGAAAGTGAAAGGCAGCAAGTAAAGCTATCCGATTAAATCCATGTTTAAGATCAAAGCAAAAGGAAAGAATTCGCAACAACCTGTTTTTCTGCAAGATAGACCAAGAGGTGAGCCAATGACAAATCATATTAACAATCGCATAGGGATCATTCACCTTCTTATTTTCAAACACAATACCATTTCTCCATTTCCAACTGTCTCGAAAACAACAAAGACCCTATCATCATCAGGCGTTTCTCTGTTTTCCTAAATATAGCCATATCCAAATATGAAAGAGATCTCTAACATTATCGGGTATGTCCATGAGACTGAAAGCACCCTTTAAAACATTCCACAACAACCTTGCTAAAAATCATTGAAGAAAAAGATGCCATACTCATGTTTCCCAGTAAATTGACAGCCGTAGTTACCTTGTCACCCTTTGTAGAGGGTCATTGTTTCCAAAGAGACTTAGGGTATCTTCAACATCGTACATCAAAACAAACACATGAAACGTCCAGGGACACATTCAGACGTGTCCGCGAACAGCAAATATGGAAGCTGTCATCCAATCCGGTGCACCAAATGTTCACCCCTTGTCCAATGAAGAGAGGATAGACACGGAAGAGAGAGAGAGAGAGAGAGAGAGAGAGAGAGAGAGATGGGCTTGTTGTGGGGTTCAAGGCTTGTTTGTTGTGTGTCCCAACTCTCCCAAACCACATCTACGTTTGGTACCGATTTGTGCGATTTCGGACATTTTTCCGTGTCCACAGACATTTGATGTACCCCATTGGATGGAAAAAAGTGTCGAACCGTCTGGTCCAGGCATTTAAAAGCAATTTGGTATACCCCGATGGAAATTCGCACACATTTTCTACCAAATGTCTATAAAGAGATTTGACAAAAACTTTTCTTTAAAAGGTCGAGGGCCATGCAATTGAATATTCATGCTCAGCTAAGTTTAGCTCTGAATGGACATCCCTGAGATTATCCCATGAAGTCAAAGTATTACCCCAAAGAGTTATATGAAAATTTAAATGTTGGGTTCTACGTAAGGTGAGTTGACTGCAAATTAAAATTTTCATACCCGCAGAACATCTAGAAACATGCTAACAGAGATGAATCACTGATCATTACCACTAGACGCGCAGTGCCGTGCGCGGAAGTAGAGTTGTGGCAGCGCATCTCTAGAGTCGTCCTCTCCTTGTCGATCTCCCATGTACAGTCGGTCACCAAATCCCACAAATAGGTTCACCGGAGTGACGCAATTGCACCATCTCTAATGGTATTCATGCATGCAGGAGGAACGCCGTGCGGCGGAGTGCTAGGTCCAATCGCGCAGCCGGCGGTTCATGGATGTGGCTAGTTGCAACACATGCAAAGCCTTAGCATGTATCGATCCAATGGATCATTCAATACATGTGCCATACCTCTAGTATATATAGGCATCCATCATGGGCTCAACACTTGAGCCCCACATGGATCTTAAAGCCCATAACCCAATTTGGCCGAGATCCAAGCACAACTCAGATCACGTCCGACAGTTGTCCTTGGATCTGACCTCATCGGTTCCTTCCTTTAAGCGCATGACCCCTTAGGTTCAAGTCGGCTTGGCGTCCAACCTACTCGGTTGGTAGCAGAGTCTATCAAAGCATGCCTTCCACCAAGAAGACCATGAATCCGGTTGGTGAACCTGCATGTCACACTTCTGTTTCCTTTGGCACACGATATATGTTGTCAGGCTCAAGGCAATGTGGTCACACCTGTTGCAGCCCGACCTCTTTCTCATACTAGTGAATCCGACCACACCTTAGATTATCTCATAATCTTCGTCGCATGGCCATGCTTATCCATGTCAGATCACACGAGGGGTCTAGAGTATATCTCCAGTTCGGAAGGGCAGATCCGATCTTGCTCGACCATGTCTCGTAATATGGGTCTGGATAAGCCCGAAACCTACCTTTGTAACTACCCAGTTATGGATTAGCATTTGGTCAGCCCAAAGTAGGTCGGTCGCCATCACGAGAACAATCGTCAGCTCAGGTCCGAGGACTCAGAATGTATGTGTACTAGAGAGTCACAGATGACCTATCGCTCTATCTTATCGTTGGGTCTGTCCAATCCGATATCCATCTGATCTCGGATCCAACCTCAAATTCATCTGATCCATGCACCTCGACGGCATCACATGCTTCATGGACAGTGAGACAAAGCCATCCACCGTTTTGCATGCTAGTCTAGTCCGACGTGTGTCCACACATCACTTACGACCAGGGACCATTTAGGGCGTATCATACAATGCAAGATCTCATAGACAAGTCAAGTACTTGCCGACAAGCATCATTGATAACGTCGGAGGACTACATCGGTTCATAAACACATCAGAAATATCATCATATATGATTACCTCTAGGACATACCTCCAAAGTTAAATTATCTAGACCTTTGGACATGATTTCACCAACAGAGAGATTTTTAACAAAGCAAA
>NC_041384.1:535772867-535807289 GCF_002162155.2 Triticum dicoccoides | reverse complement strand
TGTGTGTGTGTGTGTGTGTGTGTTTTCTATCCCTATCTTCAATTTACACAAAGCAAAGAAATCATTCTTATATTTAACCAATATAGACCAAAATTGGGAACCCCAGGCCTATGATTAATGCTAGAAACGCATTTTCCTCTAACATATTTATTTGTGGTGATAGTTTTCCATGCACCATTAGATGTGGAAAGTTACCACCACCATTTGTATACTAGAGATTGGTTCATTAGGTCTAGATTTTGCATGCCATGTCCTCCAAGATCTTTGGGTAGAAAAAATGCAGACCAATTTTTCTTATAAACTAGTCAATTCTCTTCTTCTTAAAGGAAAGACAGAGCTCCTGCCGGTTGCTCAAGAAAATAAAGCAAGGCATGATGAAGGATTCACACAGTGTGTATTCAGGTAACTGGCACCACTTGCCCTTCACACACGCAGGGGCGGGGGATATACACCATGTGACGGCACACATGCCAACTGAACTCACTCTACTCTCGGCCAGGCCCGACCTGACCCATACACCACTCTGGGCCACCATTTAGACTAACTCTACTCCTAAAGATGGAGTTGAAGCGTTGCCTCACCTCCCACCAACCCTATATTACGCCAACTAGTGTCTTACAGACAACTTTTCACTCAAGCGCAACCAATTTGGGCTGGCCCATTTGATGCATGCATTAACTCAATCAAATCACACTTTTCCAAAACAAAGTCATGTAATAACTCACTCAAATCAAATCTCAATAAATAAAAATCTTCCTTCACTTTCACTACTTATACCCAAATCAAATCATATCTTACCAAAACATCAATTAGAATCAAAGTTGGCCGGCCCATTTGACACGTTTTACTTTTTGTTTTTTCTATGTTTTGTTTTTTGATTTTCTTATCTTCGGTTTCATTTTTTCCTTCTACTAACCTATTATTTTGTGCTCGACATACTATCAAAATGGGCACAGACCTATACGCATTTGCCATTTCGGTTAAACCTTCCCATCGATTTTTCTATCCCACCAATCTACTTAATCTAGTTTTTCTGCCAAATTTAGTAATGTTGTTATGGAACGGAATCAATCATGGTAATATCTAATCAATCTTTGAAGACTAAATCTATGAAAAGGAATCAATGTTTGATAACAGAAGGCAACATTTCTTCTGTATTAAAAAAAGAGTAGTGTTCCTTTTCCTGCCACGCAGAACTCTTCGGCAATCGGTTCACCACGTCCTCCATCGATTTTTTTCGTCCACTTGGTTTTTTGTCCCACCACGCCTTATTCGGCCATACCTTATCATACGCCGCTCAATCTCATTAATACCTTTCCATACGTCATTCAATCACATTAATTAAACCTTCTCATACATCACTAATCACATTAGTGTCTTCCTGTATGTTGTTGGTTGATTAACTTACTGTATAATAATTTACTTATGGCACATGACACGGCCTATACTAAATTAACTTATCGTGATCAATCTCATCACCCCCTTCTATGATCGAGTTCGCAACCCCGTCCGCCCGCGAGCTGGTGTCCAACCCGAGCCGAAGCTCTGGTCCCATGATCCCTTCGGTTTGTTGCAACCCTCTTCGCCAGTGCCGGCTATGTGCGCCACCCTGATCTGCACGATGGCGGGCGATCCCATCTGGCGACGTAGTTTGCGTGCGTGGGCTGATTCTCCCTCTCTATGGAGTCGCTAGATGCCTGGTACAACATCTTCTTCGTTTTGATGATGCTTTTGCATGTATGCTATACTGATCTTGTCCCTCTCCTGTGACACTGCTTTCAGTTAGGCACTGGTGATTGAAGCCGCATCCTCTCCACCCTGGCATGACGTGGTGCTACAGATCCAAATCATCACTCTCCGGTTTGATCTTCCTTTCTTTTTGTGGGGCCAGATTGATCTTCTTATCCCGATTCACTCAGTTTGAAGCTTCTTTTTTTGTTATGATCTACTCCCTCCGTTCCATATTACTTGTCGCTGATTTAGTACAAAGTTGTACTAGATCAGCGACGAGTAATATGGAACGGAGGAAGTAATTGCTATCACCATGAATAGGTTGAGTATATGTAAATATATAAGCAATAAACATTTTGATCTTCTTATCCCTAAATGGATTCACACACCCACGTGTGTATAACTTAGATTTTTTGTTTAAGTCATGTAATTGTGTTCAGAATAGGGAAATCATAATGTTGTGTGCTGATGAATGAATAAAATAATATGATTACTTGAGTATTGCCCTCCTTGACAATCATTCTCTTTGACGTTGTCTCCTCTTTAAGTTGAGTTAGGCCAGTAGGTTAGAATATTATTTACACATCCATTTCAAAACGACATGCCAATATGCCAAGTTGGTCTGGTGGTATGGTATATGTGATGCTCCATTTGCTATAGTTAATTCAGTATGTACAAAGACATATGGTTAATTTCAAGTTTCAAACTAACATTTTGTGTAGATATAATAATACATGTGGAAGTAAACAGAGTAGAAACTCGAATGTCAAGAATTAATAACAAAATATCGGTCAGTTACCGGTGCAAAAACATATTTTCAGCATCACCAAAAACAGACCAACATTTTGGCTACCTAAATCCATTTTTTGGTGAGGAGAGAGTACATATAGACTGCCAATTTTTTTCTTCTGTTTTTACAACATACCTAAAACTGGAAACCCAAACCTTCAAAACCAAATGAATCATAAAGATCCAAAGACGGAGAAGTGGGAATTGGCCAGGACGATGGCCGAAGCGGGAGGCGCGGGTCGCCTGGGCTTAGGCGCTTGCCGGAGACTAAGGGAATGCATGGAAAGGGAGACAATGGTCGACGACGGCAGTGTGCCCGAGCTCCGCAATCTCGTCGGCTTCGCACACGCTCATCCAAATTGGCCGTCGAAGGGATCGGCGCGGAGTCGGAATAGCTACCAAACATGACTAGGGGAGCTACGACACTCGGAATTATGGTCGTCATGACAGGACAATGGAGGCAGCGGCGGAGGTTGCGGATGCGATCGGGCAACACAGTGAGCTTTGGGATTGGGCGGCGGGGCTCGGGTGGCCAACGCGGCGGCGGAGAAACTTCACTAAGCGGCGTTTGGGCTTGGCGGCATGTTTTTGGGTCGTTTGGTTGTGTAGTAGGGAGGACCAAAATATGGGTCCTGGGTAGCAAAATTATTTTTATGTTGATTTGTTCCTATATTCAAAGTGTCTTTGTAGGAAATTATCCCCGGAACATCAATCTACGACAAAGATCATCTAATATATATTTACCGAGTTTATAACAAGTTGGATTAGGGTGATGACAGATTTAAGTAACAACACAACAATGACATAGGTAAGGGACGTGTGGAAAGGGAGGAGGTATATATGATAAGTACATTAGCAGTATATGGCAGTAGCAGTGTAAGGAGTGCACTATGTGTGAGTGGAAGTCCATTAGCTGATTTGGAATGGGAAGGCGAATATGTGGGTGAAGGAAGAAGAGTGATCTGGCTTTTTTCTTATGATGCTATTAGATGTGAATGAGGATCTTTAAGGTATATGTTTGACACGATCAATGTTGAACAACTAGAAATTGTATGTCCTTGTTACAACACACGGGTGTGAAGCCATGGTTCATGGTGCTGCCTATGTAAACATGATGTACATCTTCTGTTTGGTGTTTGTGGTTTAGCTTCCTCTTCTGGTGTTCAGACGCACATTTCCGTCCCTATACTTTGATAGCACGTAGCAGCTTATGATCCGAATTCCAAGTAAGTTTAGTGGCTTATTCAGCAGCTTCGGAGGTCGGAACGCAGTCTCCACATTTGCTCATAGTTGCACCGTATGATCAAGTAATCCTAATTGAGCTACAGAAAATTAGAAATATAAGTACATAACATGAACAAATATTAAACAATTGCACCTACTTCAAGATCACATTGCAGTTATCCACGAACACCATAGCTTCAGCTTCAAGATCTCTGCCAAATGCATCAGCAGCTGGTTCCTCATAGCCAATAGCCGGTTCCCGGTGGTTATAGCGGCACCGGTGGCACCAGCTACAAAGGCCGCGACGATGGAGGAGGCGGCTACTGCGGCAATGGTGGCGGCGGGTGCCATGGTTTTCGGGCAATTAATGGCGTGATTAGTATAGTTGGTAGGTGGGGCACGGATCGACGGTGGCCGCACAGGTTACGACCTCTTTTGGTTGATAGGATTATCATAGGAATAAAATTTTTATAGGAAATGAGATGACATGTATCTCAAATCTTATGAATAGAAATAGGAAACCACATGTCATTTGGTTGACACCAAATACAGAGGGGAGCTGTGTGGGTCAATAGAGGATGGACATAGATGTGGAGGAGGATCTCTCCATTGCTCGGCGATGGGTCGTGACGCTCGGCAACTAACTGCGTGGTCGGCTGCCTCGGTGAGGCGTGAGTGCGTTCAAGTAATCACTTAGAGATACTAAGCTCCCAAAAAATGAAGCAATCTGAGCGATCTAGTTGTGGTTTCGATTTGGGCCCTATTGATCAGTCTGTGTAAACCCAGTGCGAACAGCCTCGGTCCAGCCAGCATGAATCGTGGTGACGTTCATTCTCCCGTCGTGTCGGTGGAGTGTACCACGCGTCCTTTCCACAGGTTGTAGTCCGTGTAGGGAGGGGAAAAGTTGAGTGCTCCGCCATTGTTTTATGTAAGACAATAGGCTTTGGGGGGAACCGGCACAACCCTCTAGGGGTGGCCTATCACATATATATATAATGAGGTGGTATACAACGTTACAGTATACACATGTAAATACAGTCTAACACCCTCCCTCAATCTTAGCCACTTTCTAATGAATCTAGAAGGGTAAGATTGCGCCTGCAAGTCTCAAACTGTGGCAAAGGCAATGGCTTGGTGAAGATGTCAGCAAGTTGATCCTTGGAAGAAATAAACTTGATCTGTAGTTGCTTCTGAGAGACACGTTCACGCACAAAGTGATAGTCAACTTCAATGTGTTTCGTTCGGGCATGAAATACCGGATTTGCAGAAAGGTATGTAGCACCGATGTTATCACACCAAAGAACAGGAGGCTGTGATTGGGGTATACTTAACTCCTGAAGCAAGGACTGTACCCAGATGATCTCTGATGTGGCATTGGCCACAGCCTTATACTCAGCCTCAGTACTGCTACGCGAGACAGTAGCCTGTTTCCGAGCACTCCAGGCAATCAGGTTAGAGCCAAAGAAGACAGCATAACCCCCCGTGGATCGCCTGTCATCCGGATTGCCAGCCCAGTCTGCATCAGAATATGCTGAAAGACAACCAGAGTCAGACGGCCGAATATGCAAACCATGAGCCACCGTGAAACGAATATAGCGCAAATCCGCTTAACAGCAGACCAATGAGTGTCACGGGGTGACTGCAGATACTGGCAGACTCGGTTAACAGCATAGGAAATATCTGGTCGCGTGATCGTCAAGTACTGGAGCCCACCAACAATACTCCTGTACTCTGTCGCATCAGAAGAAGAAAGAAGCACACCATCAACAGCATTGAGCTTATCAGTGGTAGACATGGGTGTAGTCGTCGGTTTGCACTTAAGCATCCCAGCTCGCTGCAACAAATCCAGAGAGTACTTCTTCTGCGTCATAACAAGGCCAGCAGCACGAGAAGTAACCTCCACACCAAGAAAGTAATGAAGCTTCCCAAGGTCCTTGACCGCAAAATCAGCACCAAGTGAGCGAACAAGCGCAGTAGCAGCCGACTAAGAGGAGCTGACCAAAATGATATCATCTACATAGACCAACAAGTACATAGTAACCTCAGGCCTTTGAAGAAGAAACAATGAGGAGTCAGCAGTTGATGATGCAAAACCATGAGCACGAAGAGCCATTGCAAGACGAGCATGCCAAGCACGAGGAGCCTGCTTCAGACCATAAATTGCCTTGGACAGACGACAGAGATGATCAGGGCGATCCGGATCAGAGAAACCCGGAGGCTGGCGCATGTAAACCTCCTCCGCCAAGACATCATGAAGAAAAGCATTTTGAACATCAAGCTGACGAAGAAACCAACCTCGAGTAACAGCCAGAGAGAGAAGAAGTCTGATGGTAGTAGGCTTGACCACTGGACTGAAGGTGTCTTCATAGTCAAGTCCAAAACGCTGTCGAAAACCACGAGCAACCAGACGAGCCTTATAGCGCTCAATGGACCCATCAGAATGCCTCTTCACTTTGAAAACCCATTTGGAATCAATGACATTTACCCGTGATTGTGGAGGAACAAGAGTCCATGTCTGATTGCGAAGAAGCGCTTGATACTCCTGCTCCATGGCCTCTCTCCAATGAGGAATGCGCATAGCAGCTTGATACGTGCGTGGCTCAGAGGATGGATCTGCGAGAGCAGCAGACATGCACGCCGCTAACCAAGCAACTGTGCCATCGTGACGTTGCTTAGGCTGAAAAATGCCACTCCGACTGCGCGTATGTGGACGTAGAGCAGCAACAGGAGCCGGCGGAGGCGAAGGTGACGGAGACGTGACGGTCGCCGGAGATGCAGGAATCACCTCAGGCGAGCTCGGGACAGACGACTCCGGGCTGCATGGCGAAGACTGGCCCGACGACAGGGGCTCAGAGGCCATGGGCGAACCGAGAGTGGGCGAGGCCAGCTCCGGTGACACCGGCCCAGACGGCCTTGGCGAGGCGAGAGCAGGCGAGGCCGGCCCTGATGAGAAGGGCCCAGACACCCTGGGCGAGGCAGGGGCGGGCGAGGCCAGGCCTGGTGATGACTGCCCCGACGCCCTGGGCAAGACGGGGACCGAGGAGGCCGGCCCAGTCGGCGGGGTTGCAGGGCGCGACGATGGCGAAGGCAGCCCAGAAGCCAGAGGCGACCGGGCCAGGACGTCGATCGACCGTGCATGAGCATGGAAACCGAGGCCATGTAGGGGCGCCATGTGCTCCTCATGCACAACAGAAGGTGCCGAGGATGAAGGCGATGGCGACGAAGAGGAAGATGGCACTTCCAGAATCTCCAAACGAGCCCCACGACCAGTGCCTGCACCATGGTTAGGCAACAATAGAGGAGAATATGCAACATCATCAAATTGGTCAGAAGCAACAGAGGATGAATGCATGACAGGTGGCTCGGTAGTGGACACAGGGAGTTTGGCAAAGGGAAAAACATGCTCATCAAACACAACATCCCGAGAGATGTAGACACGATTAGTGGGCACATGAAGACATTTGTATCCTTTATGAAGAGAGCTATAACCAAGAAAAACACACTTCTTGGAACGAAACTCGAGCTTACGCTTGTTATATGGACGGAGATGGGGCCAGCAAGCACACCCAAACACCTTGAGAAAGGTGTAGTCCGGTTGTTCATTAAGGAGAACTTCAATGGGAGTCTTCATATTCAAAACACGAGTGGGAGTACGATTGATGAGAAAACATGCAGTGGTGAAAGCATCACTCCAAAAACGAAACGGAACAGATGCATGGGCCAAAAGAGTCAGACCAGCTTCAACAATGTGACGATGCTTACGTTCTACTGAACCATTCTGCTGATGTGTATGTGGACATGCTAAACGGTGAGTGATCCCAAGCGACTGAAAGAAGGAGTTGAGGTTGCGATACTCGCCACCGCAGTCCGACTGAACATGAACAATTTTGTGCTTGAGAAGGCGTTCAACATGTTTTTGGAACTGAACAAAAATGTCAAACACATCAGATTTACGTTTGATAAGATAAAGCCAGGTAAAGCGGCTGTAAGCATCAACAAAACTGATATAGTAATTATGACCACTAACAGAAGTCTGAGCAGGACCCCATACATCTGAAAACACAAGTTCTAAAGGATGTTTCACCTCACGACTGGACTCCGAAAAAGGAAGTTGATGACTCTTCCCCTGCTGACAAGCATCACACACTGCTACATCTTTATTACTAGACACACTAGGAAGCTCATGACGACGCAAAACATGCCGGACAATAGGTGTGGCCGGGTGACCAAGACGAGCATGCCACTGTGGCGGAGATACCCGAACTCCACTGAAGACGCGAGCGACGCCAGGATGCTCCAGACGATAGAGACCTTGGCAGAGCCGCCCACTAAGAAGAATGTCCCTCGTGCCCCGATCCTTAATAAAAAGATCAAAAGGATGAAATTCACAAAGCACATTATTATCACGAGTGAGTTTAGGAACTGAAAGAAGATTACGTGTCACAGATGGAACTCGAAGAACATTGCGAAGTTGAAGACTCCTATTGGCATGTCTAGTGAGAAGTGATGCTTGACCAATATGAGAGATGTGCATACCTGCTCCATTGGCGGTGTGGATCTTGTCGGAGCCATGGTAGGGTTCACGAGTGTGAAGCTTCCCCATCTCACTGGTCAGGTGCTCTGTCGCCCCAGAGTCCATGTACCAGTGGGGATCAATGGAGTAGGACTGAGTGTGTCCCTGTGGCTTCTGTGGCGGCGGACGATCAGCCATGGCGACCTGACGAGCAAAGTTGTGTGTATCCTTCCCGTCATTGCCGAGACCAAGAAAACCCCGTTGGAAGCGCTTGTGACACTTCGAGGCCCAGTGCCCATCGCGACCACAAAGTTGGCACATACGTGGACCGCCAGCCCCTGGTAGCGTCGCGGTAGGAGGAGGGGCCGAGGCGGGTGGTGGTGACTGCCCCGAAGGAGCCCTGGATGAAGCAGAGGAGCGACCACCCTTGGTGGCGGCGTTTGCCGAGAGGGCGCCGTTGCCCCTGGATCGGCGCGTCTCGACTCGTTGCTCAGTAAGCAGGAGGCGTGAAAAGACCTTGTGTGCTGGCATGGGCGTGGAGTTGCCTCTCTCATTGATGATCTCGACTAGGGCGTCATACTCCTCATCAAGACCATTGACAATAAACGAGTTGAACTCGGAGTCGGTGAGGGGCTGTTCAATGGAGGCCAGCGTGTCGGCGAGACTCTTGACTTTGTTGTAGAACTCAGTGGCGGTGGAGTCAAGCTTCTGACACTCCCCAAGTTGGCGATGGAGCCCAGATACACGAGCCTGCGACTGTGCCGCAAACGAGCGCTCAAGAATAGTCCATGCCTCGTGGGACGTCTTGGCGAAGACAACAAGCCCAGCAACGGCCGGAGAGAGCGACCCCTGGATGGAGGAGAGGTTCGCCTGATCCTGCCCTGTCCAGACACGGTGAGCCGGATTATAGACCGGACCGTGCACGCTGTCAACCAGCGCAGGAGGGCAAGGGAGAGAGCCGTCGACATAGCCAAGCAGATAGTGACTCCCAAGAAGCGGAAGAACCTGCGCGCGCCAGAAGATGTAATTGTCCGACAACAACTTGATGGTGATGAGATGGCCGAAGTGAAACGGCGGCGGCGGCTGCGATCCCATCGAGGAGACTGGCTGAGGTGAGACCACCGTGGAGACAGTCAGAGGGGCAGCCGGCGCGGTGACAGAGGGCGCGATGGCCGCGGTTGACGCCGCGAAGCCTGCCAGCTCGACGTCCTCCGCCACCAGCGGCGCAGTGGCCGAGGGCGCGACAACCGCGGTTGACGGGGCGGCGGCGGTGTGGGCCACAAGCGCCTGCCCGGGCGAAGTAGCAGCCGGCGGGAGCGCGAAGAGGGAGCCGACGCTCCGTGTCCCGATCGGCGCCTGAAGGGAGGCGGTATCCAGCGGCCTCGAGAGAAGTGCCGCGAGGGAGGCCGGCAGAAAACCGGTGGCGGTGGAGCCGAACGCAGCGGCGGACGTCATAGCAGTCGGGCGACGGCGACGGCGGCGATGGCGGCGGTTTAGGGTTTTTAGGCGGAAGCGGACGTAACCTAGCGTGATACCATGTAAGACAATAGACTTTGGGGGGAACCGGCACAACCCTCTAGGGGTAGCCTATCACATATATATATAATGAGATGGTATACAACGTTACAATATACACATGTAAATACAGTCTAACATTTTGGGGTTGTTTTCCGTTCGTGGACGGCGGTGCGGTTCTGGCCGGAGGCCGTGTGGAAATATGGATCGAGGGTCAGTCGGCGGCTGGGAGCTCGCCTGCTGGGTACACTGTATTTTCCATGTTCTTCTGAAAGACGCACACCGCATGACCCATCGCCTCCATGTCCCGTGCTGTACCTCCGGCATCCCCACGACACTGCCCGTCTGTCCCTGCTTTTCCTCTTGCGTCTCCGCGCCCTAGCCGTCTACTGGTTCTCGAGCCCCTAGCCGCCGCTCCATCGCCCTTCCGCGCTGGCTTCCAGATTGTGTAAGGCATGGGTGAAGTCGCGAGGGAGAGAGCGAGACAACTGATGGTGGCAGCCTCGGGCTGTGTTCTCTTCCTCCTAGGCCTCCACTCCGGCAGGATCCCTCCCGTGGTCTTCTTGTGCTTGTTCTGCTATGTAAAATCCGAATGAGATATTTCTTCTTCTTCTTCTTCTTCAATCTAATCTCTGTCCGGAAGCCCAAAGTTTCTTTTCTTTTTACTGAAAATTGATCCAGAAACTTGAAATTTCCTTAATTTGGTGCTGAATTGGTCAAGGAAGTCGCTGTTGATGGTTTCCGTGGGGCAGTGGCATTGCTGAGGAATCCTCATTTAGTTTTTAATAACTCTTGCTTATGTGCATACTATGTGGACTGTGACACTATCCTTCTTCGAAGAGTATCCGAAGCATTGAAGCTATGGTGCTCAACAGCAACCTTCTGATGGTTTTGTTTTCTAGAGGGTAATGAGGTATCTATTGGATTTAAGCGTGGGGTTGATGTGAGCCCCATCTTATGTTTCTACTAAAACAGGACGAAGAGAACTGATATGATGGTATGGTATGCACATAATTTTCTGCCACTTCGGCTTGTGTATTGCTTTCACTCTGTGCCATGCTGAAAGCTTCTCATTGTCGATTTTTTTAAAACTATGACGAATTTTATAGCAAATTCGAAAACTATACATCATAATATTTAAAAATCAAAATTATGACCCCGTCGGCCTCTCGCGGACCAAAAAGGGCCTTTTCGGCCTACTGTTGGCCGAAGTGAGCTTTTTAGCCTCCAGTCGGCCGAAAAGTGGTCAGCTGGGCTGAAAATAGTAACTTCGGCTTACTGTTGACCGAAAAGTGATCTTCGTGCTTCGTGAAGGCCGAAGAGTGCCGGAGCCATCCAGGCCCTTTGCCTCGCTGCACGCTGGCTGGCTGGCTTGCTGCCATATGCATGCAACAGCCTTTACTCGTGGATATGGACTCAATCTCACATGCATGCAGCTGCACGTACCTTGTCATTCCATCCATCGATCTTATATGGCATTATCTAATCACGCGCAGCTGGCCGTTGGTGGCTTGGTGCTACTGATTATCTAATCGCATGTACTAATGCATGTCCCAGACGCTCGCCTCGCTGCAGTTACAGACTCGTTGGAATTGACCTGTCGTTCCATCCACCCATCCATCGATCTCACATGGCATGCAAAGTTTGTACGTCCACCACGTGCCTGTTCATCTGGTGATGGAGACGGTACCGCGTGTGCATGTACTATCTATGTAGACTAGTAATAGTGCTTTGCATGTGGATATACTATCTACGTATACTAGTAGCAGTGCAGGATTATTGTGCAAGTGCATGGTCGGTACTAGTAGTGTGTGTTAGAGCAACTCCTACCTGCCATCCAAACGAATAAAAAATAACCGTTTGGATTGGCCGAGCGAGCGCATGTGTCTGATTTTTCGTTTGGGTCGACGCATGCACTCAACGCTGGCAAGACGTTTGGATCGACGCATGCACCCAACGCTGGCAGGACCAGACCTCCCAATTGGGAGAGTCGGCCGCGTACGCCGCCATCCGCCGCTGCTCTGCCGTGAGCAGCTCGTGCTGGCCCGATTATTAAGATCAATCTAGGAGATGCACATCTACAAGAAAAGAGTGGTGTCTACATACCCTTATAAACCGAAAACGTTAACAATTTAGAGATCGTAGTTGGCTTAGTCGGTCGCGATTTAGGTTTGGGTACGCGCTTCAACCGAAACAGATACACGTGGACGATTTAGGTCGGCCGGTTGGAGTTGCTCTTATAGCCGCGTACTACATGCTGCAGGTGATTAGATAATACAGTAGCACCAACGGCCAGCTGCACGTGATTAGATAATGACATGTGAGATCAATGGATGGAACGACATGTACGTGCAGCAACATGCATATGAGATGAGTCCATATCCACGAGCAGAGGCTGCTACATGCATATGGCAGCAAGCCTGCCAACCAGCGTACATGCAGCTGCAGCGAGGCGTACGGCTCCGGCACTCTTCGGCCTTCACGAATCCGAAGATCACACTCTTCGGTCTACAGACCACTCTTCGGCCAGCAGTAAGCCGAAGCTGCTATCTTCGGCCCAACTGGCCACTCTTTGGCTAACAGGAGGCTGAAGAGCTCACTTCGGCCAACAGGAGGCCGACGGGGTCATAGTTTTGATTTTTATGTATTAGGACGTATAGTTTCCGAATTTGCTATAAAATTCATCGTACTTTCAAAAAAAAATTGTCATTGTCTTCATTGTTAAATATCGATGTGTTGCCTCACCTTTGAATTCTAACTTCCGCTGTACTGGAAGGTCAGATTCGAGTGTGCAGTCGTACTGATAGGCCCTAATCACTTCATAATCCTAATAACACAAATATTATGGTGACCTGCAAAAGTTGTGGTGGCGAATCAACAGTGGACAGGGGTGGGGCATCGTGTAGCAGCAAGTTTAACTCCAGCAGCTTGAAGCTCTCCAGAGTCCAGACCTATAGATCCTGAGGTGAGATGGAAGACTGTGAACAGAAGGCAAAGAGCTGCAAGGAGAGCAAGAAACTTTTCTAGAGACGACATGTTGAAGGATGAAATTACATCTTTCTTTTTATTTTCCTCCTTGAGAACGCCATGAAATAAGAGTCAATTGTCTCATTTTCTGAATTTCAGTATTCTTGACTATTTATTTATCTGACTGCAGCTGCAGGGATCCGTTCTTAGTTGGCGCTTTGGTGATCCCATGTAAAATATTCCAATAAAAAAGAGAAGAGTTCATTCGATTGTTCTCCATCATCTCCATCCACCTTATCAGAAAATACTGAGCAGATCTGGTGGAGGCATCTCATCATACGGCAAGCCCCGCGAGGTTAAAATACCAGGAGGCAAGCACATGGAGGAAAAGCGAAGGCCTCCTGAAGCTGTTGATTTTCTGTTACTACTATATTGTATTTTAGCTATTACTCTAAATTTACTATTCATGTTTTTAATTTTAAATTTCCCATCCAGTAAGCAATAAGCAAGAAGCTGAGCTCAGTTTTTTTTTTTTGAGATAAAACTAAAACTCAACACTTGTTTTGGATTTTTCTTCCCGTATATTTTGTGGAGATGTTTAAGCGTGGTCGGAAATAGTTTGTAACATACAAAAAGCCAACCGACAGCAATATACTGCACACAAAATAAAAATAGAAAACTTAACACATTGTTGAAATACGGCGCGGCAAGGCGCGCGACACACTCGTCTATTTGGTGGTCACTCCGATGTCGAGCAAGACACTGAACAGTGAGCACGGGCAATGGCAGCGAAAGGTCCTGTGTCTACGGCTGGCGCTAGTTTGATAATCAGTTGGCACCAGGCCCCATCCGGATTTTCTCTTAGTGTGTACAGCTTTGATCGATTATGACTGCACCACGAGCCTCCTGTACTGTCATGCCGACTCAAAAGCTAGCACAGGAGTGCACGCTACTGCCTCCGTCTCAAAATATAAGAAAAATTAAGTGAGGCGTTTTGGCTCCTGTGCTCATTTGCTCCTCCGGTGAACAGTAAATTTAAAAAAATACTAGAATTTTTTAAAAAAATCTGAATATTTTTGTCATTGAAGATGCTTAGGTGCGTGAGTTCGCTTCAAATTTCAGCTCATTTGAATATTTGAGTAGCTCTCGATAAAAAAGACAAATTTGAGGTCTATGAAGCACTGTTCATCTACTGATCTGATTCAATTTGTCTTTTTTGTGCTGAGAGCTACTTATAGGTTCAAATGCTCTGAAATTTGGAGCGGACCTCACGCACCAAATGTCTACCATGAAGGAAAAACGGACTTTTTTTATATATTTTTATAATTTCTTTTCTTAACCGGGTGCAAATGAATATAGGCTTAGAAATGGATATTCAAGAAAAATGATCTTATATTTTAGGACGGAGGAAGTACTTGTTAACAGGCTTTAGGGCGGCAGGGCCGGCCCTAGACTGTAACAATAAGGGTGACGAATATTAAGAAAAAGATTTGTTTGTCCATTTTTTGTCATCTAATCCGTTTCGTACGTCGTGGACGCTAGACATGACCATCGTCTGTTCGACGTAGGCTTTGTTGGCTCATATTGGGCCTCTTCTTAGACTTGCACATCAATGCATAAATATCACTTTTTTCTACCATCCATGTAAGATGATGCACATCAACCATCCATACTTCAAAAAAAAATTGAGACACACCATTGGAACGGTTGTTGTACATGAATTGGACACAAGAAGGTCCTACACGCAGAGATTCCGTTCACGCACATATCCTCTGCCCTAAACTGACACCTTACATGGCCACCAGATGCCATCATCATCCCCTACACACAAGATATTAGTTGGCCAAACCCTCGCGGCACCGGGACCGCATCGACGAGAAGAATCCATTCAGACCAAAAGAGCTCGAATTGTCTATCATGGACGACGGATTTTGTCATTCAATCTATGCCGATTGTCGCAAGCCTACTTTGTCGCAAGTTATTTTTTTTCAATTACTGGCACCCATCAATTCATCTAAATGTCGCCAACTTTATAACATTGTCTATCATCCTATTGTTGTCATTGGCCGCATGCACCACAAGCCATGTCATCCGTGAATGTGAACCGGATATTGCAAACCCCGGCATCACCTCAATGCGGTCATGGGAATGACGTTTCGATGCAAACTTTCCTTGTCACTTTGCTAGTCTCACCTTAAGGATTCATATTAGTGAACCACAATTTAAACCGCTGTCTAATGCTCTCTCCCTGTCACCTGAACTGAATGTCAATTATTGACATGAGCTTGTTCAACTAATTTATGTTATCGTACCTCCTTTTCCATCGTCTGTTGGTCACTAGCTTGCACATTGACTAATGAGCATGTGTTGTTGATTCTACCCTAGTGCCTTTTTTTTATCTTACCAGGTTATTCAAAAAATAAAAAATAGGTTATTTCTTGGTGCTACAATCTATGAGATTTTTTTTTGATATAACTATCATGTTTTTTAGAAAATATAATTGTCATGTTCTTCGATGTAGTCTTCATACGTCTCCAATATATCGGCATTTTCAAACACTTTTGCTCTTGTTCTGGACTCTAATTTGCATGATTTGAATGAATCTAACTTGGAGTGACGTTGTTTTCAGCAGAACTACCTTGTTGTTGTTTTTTGTGCAGAAATATTTTTTCTCAGAATTGAACAAAATTTTACGGAGAACTATTTTGAAATATATAAAAATACTGGTGCAAAGAATTACCCGAGGGGAGCCAACACAAAGCCACAAGCTCGGGTGGGGGCTAGGGTGCGCCACCTAAGCTTGTGGGCCCACAATGCTATTTGCCCTACCTCCAGGTCCATAAGTACCGTATTCCCGAGAAAAAAATCAAAGGGAAAGTTTTATCGCATTTTCTGATATGGAGCCACCGCCACCTCATGTTCTTCATCGGGAGGCATGATCTCGAGTGTGTTCGGGCCTTTAGAGAGGGCAAATCGTCGTCGCCGTCATCAACAATCTCATGATACTCACCACCAGGAGTGAGTAATTTCATCATAGGCATATGATATGTCCCCGACGCATCGACTTTTCCAAACACTTTTGCTCTTGTTTTGAACTCTAATTTGCATGATTTAAATGAAACTGACCCGGTCCGGCGCTGTTTTCAGTAGAACTACCTTGATATTGTTTGTTATGCAGAAATAAAAAGTTCTTGGAATTGGATGAAATTTTACAATGAATTATTTCAGACAATATAAAAAAGACTGACGCAAAGAGTTACTAGAGGGGGCCACCAAGGTTGTCAGAATCGCGATTCTGTTATACGATTCTATGACTTTACGATCCAAACTAATCTCTCTGATTCTACGACTTTAGTTCATAGAATCTACGTTTCTACGATCCTCATAGTGAAGATTCTACGATTTGCGATCCTAGCATAAGAGCTCCGATCCGATTCAAAATCGTGATTCTGACAACCTTGGGGGCCACCATTGAGCCAGGGCATGCCACCTGAGCTTGTGGGCCTCACGGAGCTCCGTTTGCCCTACCTCCAAGTCCATAATACCGTCTTCCCGAGAAAGAATCAGAGAAAAAGTTTCATCATGTTTTACGATACGGGTCCGCCGCCACCTCGTGTTATTCATCGGGAGGCATGATCTAGAGTCCGTTCGGGGCTCCGAAGAGGGAAAATCGTCGCCGCCGCCATCAACAACCTCATGATGCTCACCACCGGGAGTGAGTAATTTCATCCTGGGCATACTAGAGGTAGATGGATGGATGAGATTCATCATGTAATCGAGTTAATTTGTTGCTTGATCCGTAGTGTCCACTATGTTCTGAGATTGATATTGCTATGACTTTGCTATGCTTAATGCTTGTCACTAGGGTCCGAGTGCCATGATTTCAGATATGAACCTATTATGTTTTCATGAATATATTTGAGTTCTTGATCCTATCTGCAAGTTATATACACCTGTTATTGTTTTGAAGCGTAGACCCCAAGGTGACAGTAATTGGCATACTCTCCAGGGATGACCGTAATTTGAGGATTTCATGGATTCACTATGTGTTAATGCTTTGTTTCGGTTCTCTATTAAAAGGAGTGCCTTAATTACCCCCTTAGTTTCCATTAGGACCATGTTGCCATGGGAGGATAGGAAAAAAAATGTTATGCAAGTTCTTATTATAAGCATGTACGACTATATACGGAATACATGCCTACATTTGATTGATGAATTGGAGCTATTGTGTATCGCTCTAGGTTGTGACTATCACATAATGAATGTCATCCAAATATCCATTGCTACTCCATGCTTATGTTGTGCTCATATTGTCTTTGCTAAGTTACTACCGTTGCTACTACTATTCCAATTACTACAAAACTGTTGTTGTGACTGCTACTGTTACCACTGCTATAAAATTATCATACTACTGTGCTACTAATACTTTGCTATAGAGAAACAACTTCTTAGGTGTGGTTGAATTGAAAACTCAACTACTAAGGCTTATAAATATTCCTTGGCTCCCCTTGCGTCGAATCAATAAATTGGGTGAAATACTACCCTTGAAGACTGTTGTGATCCCCTATACTTGTGAGTCATTGATGTCTACTACACAACCTTCTTCTTGTAGGCGTTGTTGGGCCTCCAAGTGCATAGGTTTGCAGGACAGTAGCAAATTTCCCTTAAGTGGATGACCTAAGGTTTATCAATCTGTGGAAGGCATAGGATGAAGATGGTCTCTCTCAAACAACCCTGCAACCAAATAAAAAAGAGTCTCTTGTGTCCCCAACACACCCAATACAATGGTAAATTGTATAGGTGCACTAGTTCGGCGAAGAGATGGTGATACAAGTGCAATATGGATGGTAGATATGGGTTTCTGTAATCTGAAAATATAAAAACAGCAAGGTAGCAAGTGGTAAAAGTGAGCATAAACGGTATTGCAATGCTAGGAAACAAGGCCTAGGGTTCATACTTTCACTAGTGCAAGTTCTCTCAACAACAATAACATAATTGAATCATATAACTATCCCTCAACATGCAACAAAGAGTCACTCCAAAGTCACTAATAGTGGAGAACAAACGAAGAGATTATTGTAGGGTACAAAACCACCTCAAAGTTATCCTTTCTGATCGATCTATTCAAGAGTCCGTAGTAAAATAACACGAAGCTTCTTTCCGTTCAATCTATCCTAGAGTTCGTACTAGAATAACACCTTCAGACACAAATCAACCAAAACCCTAATGTCACCTAGATACTCCAATGTCACCTCAAGTATCTGTGGGTATGATTATACGATATGCATCACACAATCTCAGATTCATCTATTCAACCAACACAAAGAACTTTAAAGAGTGCCACAAAGTTTCTACCGGAGAGTCAAGACGAAAACGTGTGCCAACCCCTATGCATAAGTTCACAAGGTCACGGAACTCGCAAGTTGATCACCAAAACATACATCAAGTGGATCACGTGATATCCCATTGTCACCACAGATAAGCACGTGCAAGACATACATCAAGTGTTCTCAAATCCTTAAAGACTCAATCCGATAAGATAACTTCAAAGGGAAAACTCAATCCATTACAAGAGAATGGAGGGGGAGAAACATCATAAGATCCAACTATAATAGCAAAGCTCGCGATACATCAAGATTGTTCCGAATCAAGAACACGAGAGAGAGAGAGAGAGAGAGAGAGAGAGAGAGAGAGAGATCAAACACATAGCTACTGGTACATACCCTCAGCCCCGAGGGTGGACTACTCCCTCCTTGTCATGGAGAGCGTCGGGGTGATGAAGATGGCCACCGGAGAGGGATTCCCCCTCCCCTTCGGTAGGGTGCTGGAACGGGTCTAGATTGGTTTTTGATGGCTATAGAGGCTTGCAGCGGCGAAACTCCCGATCTATGTTTATTTCTGGGGGTTTCTATATTTATAGGAATTTTTGGCGTAGGTCTCACGTCAGGGGGGTCTCCGGATCGTCCACGAGATAGGGGCCCATGCCCAGGGGGTAGGGCGCGCCCCCACCCTCGTGGACAGCTCGGGACTCTTCTGGCCCAACTCTTTTACTCCGGGTGCTTCTTTTGGTCCATAAAAAATCATCAAAAATTGGCACGTCAATTGGACTCCGTTTGGTATTCCTTTTCTGCGATACTCAAAAACAAGGGAAAAAACAGAAACTAGCACTGGGCTCTAGGTTAATAGGTTAGTCCCAAAAATCATATAAAATAGCATATAAAACATCCAAGGTTGATAATATAATAGCATGGAACAATCAAAAATTATAGATACATTGGAGACGCATCAAGCATCCCCAAGCTTAATTCCTGCTCGTCCTCGAGTAGGTAAATGATAAAAACAGAATTTTTGATGTGGAATGCTACCTGACATATTTATCCATGTAATTCTATTTATTGTGGCAAGAATACTTAGATCCGAAAGATTCAAGACAAGTTTAATATTGACATAAAAATAATAATACATCAAGCATACTAACAAAGTAATCATGCCTTCTCAAAATAACATGGCCAAAGAAAGCTATGCCTACAAAATCATATAGTCTGATTATGCTCTATCTTCATCACACAAAATATTTAAATCATGCACAACCCCGATGACAAGCCAAGCAAGTGTTTCATATTTTTTTATGTTCTCAAACTTTTTCAATCTTCACGTAATACATGAGCGTGAGCCATGGACATAGCACTATAGGTGGAATAGAATGGTGGTTGTGGAGAAGAGAAAAAGGAGAAGATAGTCTCACATCAACTAGGCGTATCAACGGGCTATGGAGATGCCCATCAATAGATATCAATGTGAATGAGTAGGGATTGCCATGCAACGGATGCACTAGAGCTATAAGTGTATGAAAGCTCAAAAAGAAACTAAGTGGGTGTGCATCCAACTCGCTTGCTCACGTAGACCTAGGGCATTTTGAGTAAGCCCATCATTGGAATATACAAGCCAAGTTCTATAATGAAAGATTCCCACTAGTATATGAAAGTGACAACATAGGAGACTCTCTATCATGAAGATCGTGGTGCTACTTTGAAGCACAAGTGTGGTAAAAGGATGGTAGCATTGCCCCTTCTCTCCTTTTCTCTCATTTTTTTTTGTTTTTTGGGCCTTCCCCTTTTTTATGGCCTCTTTTTTCTCTTTTTTTTATTTTTCTCCCGGAGTCTCATCTCGACTTGTGGGGGAATCATAGTCTCCATCATCCTTTCCTCACATGGGACAATGCTCTAATAATGATGACCATCACACTTTTATTTACTTACAACTCAAGAATTACAACTCGATACTTAGAACAAAATATGACTCTATATGAATGCCTCCGGCGGTGTACCGGGATGTGCAATGACTCATGAGTAACATGTATGAAAGAATTATGAATGGTGGCTTTGCCACAAATACAATGTCAGCTACATGATCATGCAAAGCAATATGACAATGATGAAGCATGTCACAATAAACGGAACGGTGGAAATTTGCATGCCAATATATCTCGGAATGGCTATGGAAATGCCATAATAGGTAGGTATGGTGGATGTATGGTACCGGCGAAAGTTGCGCGGCACAAGAGAGGCTGGCAATGGTGGAAGGGTGAGAGTGCGTATAATCCATGGACTCAACATTAGTCATAAAGAACTCACATACTTATTGCAAAAATCTATTAGTTATCGAAACGAAGTACTACGCGCATGCTCCTATGGGGATAGATTGGTAGGAAAAGACCATCACTCGTCCCCGACCGCCACTCATAAGGAAGACAATCAATAAATAAATCATGCTTCGACTTCATCACATAATGGTTCACCATGCGTGCATGCTACGGGAATCACAAACTTTAACACAAGTATCTCTCAAATTCACAACTACTCAACTAGCATGACTCTAATATCACCATCTTCATATCTCAAAACAATCATAAGGAATCAAATTTCACATAGTATTCAATGCACTTTATATGGAAGTTTTTATTATACCCATCTTGGATGCCCATCATATTAGGACTAGATTCATAACCAAAGCAAACTACCATGCTGTTCTAAAGACTCTTAAAATAATATAAGTTAAGCACGAGAGTTCATCTATTTCTTGAAAATAAAACCACCGCAGTGCTCTAAAAGGATATAAGTGAAGCACTAGAGCAAACGACAAACTACTCCGATAGATATAAGTGAAGATCAATGAGTAGTTGAATAATTAAGCAACTATGTGAAGACTCTCTAACATTTAAGAATTTCATATCTTGGTATTTTATTCAAAAAGCAAGCAAAACAAAATAAAATAAAATGGCGCTCCAAGAAAAACACATAGCATGTGGTGAATAAAAATATAGCCTTAAGTAAAGTTATCGATGAACGAAGACGAAAGAGGGGATGCCATCCGAGGCATCCCCAAGCTTAGGCTCTTGGTTGTTCTTGAATATTACCTTGGGGTGCCTTGGGAATCCCCAAGCTTAGGCTCTTTCCACTCCTTGTTCCATAGTGCATCAAATCTTTACCCAAAACTTGAAAACTTCACAACACAAAACTCAACAGAAAACTCGTAAGCTCCGTTAGTATAAGAAAATAAATAAGCACTTTTGGTACTGTTGTGAACTCATTCTAAATTCATATTAGTGTAATATCTACTGTATTCCAACTTATCTATGGTTCATACCCTCCGATACTATTCATAGATTCATCAAAATAAGCAAACAACACATACAAAACACAAACTGTCAAAAACAGAACAGTCTGTAGTAATCTGGAGGTTTAGAATACTTCTGTAACTCCAAAAATCCTAAGAAATTTCCAAGTCCTAGGAAATTTGTTTATTAATATACTGCAAGTGTAATTGGTATTTTATCGCTATCTGGTAAAAAACCAAAATTATTCTCGTGAGCGCATACTTTCTGTCTTTTACAACAAGATCAAATAACAATCACCTAAGAAGATCCTAATGGCTTTACTTGGCACAAACACTAATTAAAACATAAAAACACAATAATAATAGAGGATAGATGATTTATTTATTACTAAACAGGAACAAAAATCAAGGAACAAAAATAAAATTCGGTTGCCTCCCAACAAGCGCTATCGTTTAACGCCCCTTAGGCATGATGATTTCAATGATGCTCACATAAAAGATAAGAATTGAAACATAAAGAGACCATCATGAAGAATATGACTAGCACATTTAAGTCTAACCCACTTCCTATGCATAGGGATTTTGTGAGTGAACTTGTGGGAACAAGAATCAACTTGCATAGGAAGGTAAAACAAGGATAACCTCAAGATTTTCAACACATAGAGAGGAAACTTAATATTATTGCAACTTCATAATAATTTTCAGTAGAATTATGAATGAATTCAATAATATAACTATCACATAAAGCATTCTTTTCATGATCTACAAGCATAGAAAATTTACTATTCTCCACATAAGCAAAATTCTTCTCATTCGGAATAGCGGGAGTATCATAAGAAACTCGAATACTATAAATTTTTTCCACATTAAAAGAGTAAAGTTCGGAAAAAGGGTAATCATAATCATGACAAGTTTTATAAATATAATCATCACTATTTTTTATAGCATAAGTGTCATCAGAATAGTCATCATAAATAGGAGGCATGCTATTATCATAATAAATTTGCTCATCAAAACTTGGGAGACTAAAAATATCATCTTCATTAAACATAGCATCGCCAAGCTTGGGACAAACATTAATTGCAGCAAATAAATTCTCAAACATGTCATTCTCATCCAACATAGCATACCTAAGCTTGGGCCTTTTCATATCATAAGCATAATCACTCTCATCATTAATAGTATAGATAGCACCAATAGTATAACAATTATCATCATCACAATGAGTAATAGGAGCAACATCATTTGGGACAGATACCTTTTTACCTTTGCTTCTCTATCTTTTTTTTCTCTTCTTCACATCATGTGTGGGTTTAATCCTCTTTTTGGAACTCCTTATTAATGAGATTGGTTGTATAGAAGGCTCCTCCTCGTTACCTCATTCATCATAAGAAATAATAGGAGGATATTGGGAAGTCTCTTCCCTTCATTAGTACTCTCTTCATCTTCTATTTGTTTTCTTGTCTTTATGTAATTAGCAATATAAGGATTTTCAATGCAATTCACCGCACAATACATATAAATTTCCTCTAAATCAAAATCAAGAACTTTATCAAGGACAAATTCTGGAAGATCCTTAGTTATATGTTTCATTTCTTCATAACCCACAAGCAAACTAAGTTCATTATGATGTGCAAGGGAAATCAAGTCATCACAATTTTTGGACACGATTCGATCATGAAACAATTTGCATTGGATATTTAAATGACCATGTTCATTGCAAAGTTCACAAGGATGGCTAAGAAAATTTAAATTTTCAGCACAAACATCTAGCCTTTCTTGCAACCATTTAGTTTCTAAATACTTATGCCTCTTGCAAAATATATCTTCCTTCTTTGGTGTGTACTTGCAAACCCTATGCACTCCACAAAAATTGACATGCTTATAAGAGACATTTTCATCATGACTAGTGCAATCATCATTAGTACTATGGATATTCAAAGATTTCGTACTAACAACATTGCAATCATGCTTATCATTCAAAGATTTAGTGCCAAACATTTTAATGCATTCTTCTTCTAGCATTTTGGCACAATTATCAGAATCCTTATTTTCATGAAAGATATTAAAAAGATGAAGCATATGAGGTACCCTCAATTCCATTTTTTGTAGTTTTCTTTTATAGACTAATCTAGTGATAAAACAAGAAACAAAAAGTTTCTGTTGCAAGATCTAAAGATATACCTTCAAGCGCTAACCTCCCCGGCAACGGCGCCAGAAAAGAGCTTGATGTCTACTACACAACCTTCTTCCTGTAGACGTTGTTGGGCCTCCAAGTGCAGAGGTTTGTAGGACAGTAGCAAATTTTCCTCAAGTGGATGACCTAAGGTTTATCAATCCGTGGGAGGCGTAGGATGAAGATGGTCTCTCTCAAACAACCCTGCAACCAAATAACAAAGAGTCTCTTGTGTCCCCAACACACCCATGTAACATCCCAAAATTCTAAATTTTGGAATGTTATAATAAATAGATAGATTTGATTGATTGTGTGAAATTGAGTGGAATTCGAAACTTTTTGAAAGTTAAAAGAGAGGGAATAAAAGGACTTTCCCAAACTTTCATATTTGCTTTTTGATCTCCGTGAATTCAAATTCTTTTCATCACAAAACCCTGGAGAGAAGATGACATGACTTCTTCCATTTATTTAAATGAAATGGGGTGTTTGAAAATATTTGAATTTCATTTGGAAAATATTTCCAATTCAGAAACTTTAAGCAACTCAATAATTTTCATGAGAGAAGATAAAATGACTTCTTCAAATTATATGAAATATGAGTTGGGAGTTTCAAAGAATTAAATTCAAAGTTCTTTTGAATTTATTTTTTTCAATTTGGAGTTATTTGAGTTTTACTCAAATTATTTTTCTCCAAAAATAAACTATATGGAAAATAGGGTAACATGATTCCCTACATTAGAAAATTGGAGAAAAAAATTAATTTGAAATCATTTTGGTATTTTAAAAATGATTTTTGTTGGATTTTAATAGACCGGTAGCACTTTTTGATTTATCTGAATTTGTGTGGATTTTATTTGAAGTTATAAAAATGTTCATGTCGTAGAAAATCTTTTTCTGAAAATTTTGATATATTATATGCCTATTTAGTATTTGTATTTCTTTTTGTTTGTCTGTGAAAAAAAAAGAGGTTAAAAAAACTGTTCAGCCTCACCGACTCGGCCGGCCCAGCATCTCGCCAGGCCGCGGCCCAGCTTCCAACCGCCCCGTCTTCGAGCTCGGGACGGAGTCCCGAGCGTGGCCGACTCCGCCGCCGCCGTCGAGTCCCGGCCGAGCACGCCTCCCCTTGCCCCTCCTCCAAGCTTCTCGCCGCCCCTTCCCCCCTATAAATCCGGAGCCCCGGGACCCCGACCCCCTTTTCTCTCCTCTTCCTTAGCCGCCGCACTCCGCCGCCGGAGTTGCAAGCTCCGCCGGAGATCCATCGCCTCGTCCCGCGCTCCACCGCCACCCTCGACCGCCGCCGACGCCACCACTGCAACCGCCGCTCCACGCCGCCCCTCCCCGTGCTCTTCGCTGCCTCCCGCGACGCCCGGAGCCACCGCTCCGGCCGAGACCAAAGCCGCCGCCGTCGTCCTCCCCGACTCCGGTGATCGTCGCGGTAACCGCCGCCTCCCGTCCGTTGGATCTGGATCCAACGATCCAGATCTTTCTGTTTTTTTGTTTCGTTTTGTTTTTTTAGAGAACGTTCGCTGGTTAGGTATAGAAAATGAACGTTCGACTTTTAGTTTTTTTCTTTTTAATTTCAGTCCAAGGACCCATCTGTGAATATTTTCTTTACAGATCAGCCCCTGGTTTTCAAACGACCACAACTTTTTACTCGTTAGTCCAAATCCAACGAAACCAACGCTCACGTCTTCGTTATGATCTCCTCTATCCAGTAATCCAACTCAAACACGTTTTTGAAAAGTTTAAAATTTGAATTAGATCAGATTTGAATTCAAACTTCGTTTGATCATAACTTGAGTTTCGTAGCTCCGTTTGAGTTGATTCTTTTTGCAAATCGAAGCTCTTGACCTAAACATTCTAATAAGGCCAAATTCACATAATTTTGGTGCTATTAGAAATTGTTTTATGTTGCAAGAGTTATTTGCTTGGGTTTGATGTTTTCTGAATCGTCTTCTTCGTTCTTTCTGATCTTTTGAGTGATTGCTTATGTGTGGTTACTATTGCTTGCTTACGATAGATTAACCGGAGTGTGACGAGTAGAGCTATCAAGAGTTTTGAGTGCGAATCATCTTCATCAACATTGCAGGCAAGTTCACACTTTGATCATACCTTTTCTACTACCCAGTTTTATTGCATTAGATCAATCCTCACACATTGCATGATTAGGATCTAATTAAATTGTGGGATGGGAAGTAGATGAGTTAGTACCTATTACTTGTTTATTATCAAACCTTTGGGAGTTACTTCTACGTTTGCTTATTATGCCATGCTATGCTAGTAGACGTGGATTGGGTGAGTGAAATCCATGACAAATGTGAGATTGATAACTAATGGTTTATCTAAGGTGGCAACTTAAACACACATCTGGGTGGATTGAGGCACCTGGGGTTTCCAGGACTTGCCTGTTTTTCTTTTGGACCGCCACCCAGGCTCAAAGGGATCATAAGATTATTCATACTAGAAACTTTCGTGTGCAGCCACAAGCCATTATGGGCTCTGGCATAGTTGACTAAGTTGTGCGAACTCTTAGAGTGGTAGACTAGCAGATGTAGGGGATGTAGGTGGTACGGTCTACCCGATCATAAGGTGCTAGCGCTTCTGAAAGACTATGTCTCGGTCATCCGTCTTCTCAAACACCCTGTAGTGCGAGAAACCAAACGGAGGCGATCGAGTCTTGTGGGGAAAAGTGCGCAAACCTCTACAGAGTGTAACAAACTAATCATGATTAGCCGTGTCCCCGGGTATGGACATCTTGAGTATCTAGTTCTTGGATTATCCTGTTGATCTCATCACGTTACTTTAAATGAATATTGTTGGGTTTAATGATGTTACTTAATTGGGATTGAGAATGCTGTTAACCATTCTCAATGTTCAACAACCACCATGATAGTTAAATAAAATTTATTCCTTTGCAGAGGGAAAAATTGGCTTTACGCAAAAACTTATAACCATAGAGCTTTTCCACCAGCCAAATATGCATGTAGTGATAGTCTTTATTCATCCTTCTCTATGGTGTGAATTTGCCAGTACATTCAATGTACTGACCCGTTTCGGGCTGCAACGTCTCATGTTGCAGGATTATCCGACGACAAGTAAGTGATACGTTAGGGTTACGATTTCTACACTCAACTTTGCCGTTGGTGTTGATGGGAATCCACAACCCTGTTGCTTCCGCTATATGGATTGAGGTAATAGTATTTACGTTACTTTATACATGTGATTTACCTCTGTTATAAATCCTTCGAGTACTGTGTGTGTCAGCATACCGATCCAGGGATGACACTTAAGCACAGAGACTTGATCCATTCGGGTCAGGTCGCTACAAGATGGTATCAGAGCACATGTTGACTGTAGGACGTGACCCTAGAAACTGGCAAGCCCATAGGAAAGATTTTTCTCTACAAAAAGATCTTTTACCCCTCTTCTCTTCTGAGCTTATTCAAAAAATTCTCTTTAGTGAGACTATACCCCTTTTCCCCCTTTGACCACACGAAGATTCGACTGATGAGACCACTCCAAGAAGTACAAGATATTGGACAACTAAGACCATTTCGGAATGAAGAGGATTTTACTGTGCATCTGAATAATGGAAACTACAACGGTTGAAGACTCCGAAGACTAGGAGAATTGAAGGCTCTGAAGAATTCCCAGAATTGTATGACCTAGGAAGGCTACCCTTATGGAACTTGGCAGACTATGGAAGTTGTCAATACCCGAGATCAAGGTGTATTGGAGAAAGACCAAAACATGGAGAGTTGAGAACTCAAAGTTTTGTCAAGAAAACCCTAAGACAGGAGATATCAACTATGCAAGATAGTTCATGGCAATGACAAGGGCAGAAACACGGTTATCCGTGATCATCACCATTGATACCGTGGTCACCAAGCTGAGCTAAGCATGCATTTCTTCGGAAGGATTGGATGGTAGAAGGCTGACGTAGCAGCTATCAGCAAAAGATGAAGTTTTAACCTTAGCCGGTGTACCACCAGGATCTGGAGTGTTACATCAAGAAGTTAAGATGGAGCTACAAGAAGCCGTATTTTGACAGGGAGCATTTCGTGAAGAACTTAGGACCCAGAAGTTGAAGTAGCCAAGCTGGAGGAGTAAAACCTCGAGAAACTAGAGATTCATCAGGAACTAGACCATGGTTCATGCCAAGGATGTTGAAATCTAGAAGTTTGAAATACAACTCCAGAATATTAAAGGATGTCACGAGAGATTTCACGTCAACAGAGATGATCTGGCAAAAGAACTTGAGAAGACAAGCATGATCGGAAGAAGCCATTGGAGGCATGAACAAGGCTTGAAGAGTTTGGAGACGTTGAAGATTTATTAACCTTTAGAAGACCAAACCCCTGTTATATACCTACGTTAGATGCGACGTTTGTGAGCTGTCATTTGTTTGATGTTTTTCCCGATGGCCACAAATAAAATCTATCTTTTCAAAACTTTTGTTTGTGTGTATCCCTCTCTATCTCTCTTATCTCACCCCAAAACCCTTGGACCCAATAGAGGATGAATGGAGATGATCTTGTATTTTCGGGACCGATGAGTCAATTGGAGACAGACCGATGGATTCAGAACATGGAGGATCACATGGATAATAACCCTGTAGTTGGAAATAATATGACCCAGCATGCTCTTCAGTGCTTTGAAAGAGGTGCTGCTACTTGGTGGAGAATATACCAAACCATCAATGGATGGCAAGGAGTAACCACTTGGAAGGAATTTAAGTTGACTTTGCCAAAGTCTCGGGTTGTGTCCCAGAAGTTGAAGCCTTATGGAAAGGATTTGAAGAAACCTTGTGCACGCAAGATTTGTGGAGAAATAGGACACACCCATAAAGAACACAAGGATGAATGCCCTAATTGCGAAGGAAGTCACCCAGTTGAAGAATGCCCAATTAGGCAGATTACTTGTTTCTTGTGTGAAGGGACTACCCACTATCCTGCTCAGTGCCACATCTACCCCATGGTACAACAAACCATCCAGCAGAAGAAAGAAGAAATGAAAGGAGCCCTCATGGAAATTTTAGAAGAAGTTGTGATGAAGGAAGAGATGGAGGACACACCTAAAGAGGACCCGAGTAAACCCTGCACTAAGTCTTGCTATTCATGTGGAGAAGAAGGACACATCTCCCAAAATTGTTTGAATGGGGATTCCCGACAGAGGAAGTAGAATATGACCCACAGGAAATAGAAGCCCTGATTGGAATGGAAAGGTCCAGGAAGAGAAACCGATTGGATTCCAGGAAGGATCTGAGTCATATCACATGTTATAGGTGCAAAGAGTCAGGGCACTACCTCAAAAGTTTCCCAAAAAGGAAACCTCGATATTTTTCAGAAGTAATATGTTTTAGTTGTAATGGAGCAGGGCACTTTGCCAGAGAATGCCCCAAGGAGAAGGAAACTTGTGCTACATAGTTGAGTTTGCAACAAAAGAAATGGAGTAGTAGAAGTGAGAACATTCTCTTTTATATTGAGGTGTTGAGTTGAGACATGTAATGGAAAAGCAAAAGATTGTAATCATTGGAGAATCAATAAAGTTAGCATCGTTAGTACTGATATGGATTTTATGAGTTGTTACTCTATGAAGAAGAATTTTGGCCATTCTGAGGATATGAGAAATATGTTCTATGGAAGATTTGTGCATTTTAAGGGTGGTAGTACCCTGTAAGAACCATTGACCCCTGGAAAAGATAAGGATACTCCACTGAGTGGATTTTGGACAAAATGAAAATGAGTTTTGTCTCGATATGTGTGATACCTCAAAAGTATGTAGGATGAAGTTGGAGACCGTCAGTTGTTTGGACCAAATGTGATCAAGGAGTCAGAAAAGAATGTTAAGTTTATTCGAGATAGACTGAAGGTAGCTCAGTCCAGGCAGAAGAGTTATGTAGACTCAAAAAACTCAAGGAGGTAGTCTATGAAATTGGAGACAGAGCATGTCTTCGTGCGTCCCCTCTGCGAGGAGTTAAACGAGTTGGAGTTAAGGGAAAATTAGCCCCGAGATTTGTAGGACATACCGAGTTTTGGAGCATAGGGAGAAGTGGCCAACAAGTTGGAGTCACCCGAAGGACTGTCAGGAGTTCATGATGTGTTTTATATTTCCCAGTTGAAGAAGTGCCATGCAGAGATGGCCAATATTCCCCTGTAAGAACGCTTGACCTTGGAAAGGATAATGATGTTCCACGAAGTGGAATATGGACTTGAGTATAAATTTTATCTCGATATGTGGGATATCCCACGAGGATGAAGAGATAAATTACTATTGGGTATAAGGGAGGTATGATGTCAGAAATATCGATCAATGGAAACTCCATGATGTGTCTGAGTAATCATGTCCTAGTTTGGTGCCAATAGAAGGAAGGAAGATAGTACAATTGGATGGATTTAAGAATACTAGGAAGTTGGAAGTTGGAATAATGATCAGTTGCCCAATGATAAGTTCAAGGACTACAAGTGATGAGGTGTGCCATAACCCACAGGCCCCAGGACCTGCCAAGAAGCAAGCACATTCTTGCTGAAAGAAAAAACCCTGGAAGTGGATATACCTTTGTCGACAAACGATTTTATAGGAGTTTACGCAAAACCTGAGAGTTGTGAAGGAACGATAGATGTTTGTCTGGCTTACAGAATCAATGGATTATTCCGAACTTGGTTCGTCGACGAGAGAAATTCTGCAATGCTTGTGAGGATGACCGAGTGTTACAATGCGAGATTCGCTAAACCGTATACAAGGTAATGATTTCGGTGCGGGATGGATTGATCACCATACCGACTTACTCTTATTATTCGCCTTGCTATATGGGATGGTAAATCTGAGTGACTTACCTATAGTGGAGAGACGACGATCACAACCTTGTTTAAGCCTTACAATGGTATAGGTATTTTTCCTTTGTACAAGGCAGCTTTGCCAACCGTAGGTTATACGGTGAGGATCAACCCAGACCCATTTCCTGCAGGAGAAACCACAAATTGTTAACCACCATGAGATATCGATAGTTGTTTAGTTTTGGCGCCAGACCCGTCAGCTAAGAAGACCCAATCTCGGAAGAACCTTACCAAGATGAAAGGATAGAAAAATTGTGGTAAGGTTATGCCACTACCGGAAGAGCCCGGATAAGGAATTATCCTGAAGATCTAAGAAGACCAACACTGTCAAGAATAAGGATGGAGTATATGAGTATTGATGGGACCGTAACGATGTTTCTAAGGGTGGTAGCACCCCAGACCCCTGGGATGATCGATGGATTTTGAGGAGACCCCGAACCTAACCTATTTCTCTCTAGCCTCTCCGAATCTCGAGGACGAGATTCCTTTTAAGGGTGGTAGGTTTGTAACATCCCAAAATTCTAAATTTTGGAATGTTATAATAAATAGATAGATTTGATTGATTGTGTGAAATTGAGTGGAATTCGAAACTTTTTGAAAGTTAAAAGAGAGGGAATAAAAGGACTTTCCCAAACTTTCATATTTGCTTTTTGATCTCCGTGAATTCAAATTCTTTTCATCACAAAACCCTGGAGATAAGATGACATGACTTCTTCCATTTATTTAAATGAAATGGGGTGTTTGAAAATATTTGAATTTCATTTGGAAAATATTTCCAATTCAGAAACTTTAAGCAACTCAATGATTTTCACGAGAGAAGATAAAATGACTTCTTCAAATAATATGAAATATGAGTTGGGAGTTTCAAAGAATTAAATTCAAAGTTCTTTTGAATTTATTTTTTCAATTTGGAGTTATTTGAGTTTTACTCAATTATTTTTCTCCAAAAATAAACTATATGGAAAATAGGGTAACCTGATTCCCTACATTAGAAAATTGGAGAAAAAAATTAATTTGAAATCATTTTGGTATTTTAAAAATGATTTTTGTTGGATTTTAATAGACCGGTAGCACTCTTTGATTTATATGAATTTGTGTGGATTTTATTTGAATTTATAAAAAAGTTCATGTCGTAGAAAATCTTTTTCTGAAAATTTTGATATATTATATGCCTATTTAGTATTTGTATTTTTTTTGTTTTATTTTTTTTTGTTTGTCTGTGAAAAAAGAGGTTAAAAAAACTGTTCAGCCTCACCGACTGGGCCGGCCCAGCATCTCGCCAGGCCGTGGCCCAGCTTCCAACCGCCCCGTCTTCGAGCTCGGGACGAAGTCCCGAGCGTGGCCGACTCCGCCGCCGTCGTTAGGTATAGAAAACGAACGTTCGACTTTTAGTTTTTTTTCTTTTTAATTTCAGTCCAGGGACCCATCTGTGAATATTTTCTTTACAGATCAGCCCCTGGTTTTCAAACGACCACAACTTTTTACTCGTTAGTCCAAATCCAACGAAACCAATGCTCACGTTTTCTTTATGATCTCCTCTATCCAGTAATCCAACTCAAACACGTTTTTGAAAAGTTTAAAATTTGAATTAGATCAGATTTGAATTCAAACTTCGTTTGATCATAACTTGAGTTTCGTAGCTCCGTTTGAGTTGATTCTTTTTGCAAATCGAAGCTCTTGACCTAAACATTCTAATAAGGCCAAATTCACATAATTTTGGTGCTGTTAGAAATTGTTTTATGTTGCAAGAGTTATTTGCTTGGGTTTGATGTTTTCTGAATCGTCTTCTTTGTTCTTTCTGATCTTTTGAGTGATTGCTTATGTGTGGTTACTATTGCTTGCTTACGATAGATTGACCGGAGTGTGACGAGTAGAGCTATCAAGAGTTTTGAGTGCGAATCATCTTCATCAACATTGCAGGCAAGTTCACACTTTGATCATACCTTTTCTACTACCCAGTTTTATTGCATTAGACCAATCCTCACACATTGCATGATTAGGATCTAATTAAATTGTGGGATGGGAAGTAGATGAGGTAGTACCTATTACCTGTTTATTATCAAACCTTTGGGAGTTACTTCTACGTTTGCTTATTATGCCATGCTATGCTAGTAGACGTGGATTGGGTGAGTGAAATCCATGACAGATGTTAGATTGATAACTAATGGTTTATCTAAGGTGGCAACATAAACACACATCTGGGTGGATTGAGGCACCTGGGGTTTCCAGGACTTGCCTGTTTTTCTTTTGGACCGCCACCCAGGCTCAAAGGGATCATGAGATTATTCATACTAGAAACTTCCGTGTGCAGCCACAAGCCATTATGGGCTCTGGCATAGTTGACTAAGTTGTGCGAACTCTTAGAGTGGTAGACTAGCAGATGTAGGGGATGTAGGTGGTACGGTCTACCCGATCGTAAGGTGCTAGCGCTTCTGAAAGACTATGTCTCGGTCATCCGTCTTCTCAAACACCCTGTAGTGCGAGAAACCAAACGGAGGCGATCGAGTCTTGTGGGGAAAAGTGCGCAAACCTCTGCAGAGTGTAACAAACTAATCACGATTAGCCGTGTCCCCGGGTATGGACATCTTGAGTATCTAGTTCTTGGATTATCCTGTTGATCTCATCACGTTACTTTAAATGAATATTGTTGGGTTTAATGATGTTACTTAATTGGGATTGAGAATGCTGTCAACCATTCTCAATGTTCAACAACCACCATGATAGTTAAATAAAATTTATTCCTTTGCAGTAGGGAAAAATTGGCTTTACGCAAAAATCTTATAACCATAGAGCTTTTCCACCAGCCAAATATGCATGTAGTGATAGTCTTTATTCATCATTCTCTATGGTGTGAATTTGCCAGTACATTCAATGTACTGACCCATTTCGGGCTGCAACGTCTCATGTTGCAGGATTATCTTATGACAAGTAAGTGATACGTTAGGGTTACGATTTCTACACTCAACTTTGCCGTTGGTGTTGATGGGAATCCACAACCCTGTTGCTTCCGCTATATGGATTGAGGTAATAGTATTTACGTTACTTTATACATGTGATTTACCTCTGTTATAAATCATTCGAGTACTGTGTGTGTCAGCATACCGATCCAGGGATGACACTTAAGCACAGAGACTTGATCCATTCGGGTCAGGTCGCTACAACCTAATACAATGGTAAATTATATAGGTGCACTAGTTCGGCGAAGAGATGGTGATACAAGTGCAATATGGATGGTAGATATAGGTGCTACCTCTTGAGCACTGCGTTGGTTTTCCCTTGAAGAGGAAAGGGTGATGCAGCAAAGTAGTGTAAGTATTTCCCTCAGTTTTTGAGAACCAAGGTATCAATCCAATAGGAGGCTATGCGCGAGTCCCTCGCACCTGCACAAAACAAATAAATCCTAGCAACCAACGCGATAAGGGGTCGTCAATCCCTACACGGTCACTTACGAGAGTGAGATCTAATAGATATGATAAGATAATATTTTTGGTATTTTTATGATAAAGATGCAAAGTAAAATAAAAGGCAATGAAAATAACTAAGTGTTGGAAGATTAATATGATGAAGATAGACCCAGGGGCCATAGGTTTCACTAGTGGCTTCTGATACGTCTCCAATGTATCTATAATTTTTTTATTGCTCCATGTTATATTATCTACTGTTTTGGACATTATTGGGCTTTATTATCCACTTTTATATTATTTTTGGGACTAACCTACTAACCGGAGGCCCATCCCAGAATTGTTGTTTTTTGCCTGTTTTAGGGTTTCGAAGAAAAGGAATATCAAACGGAGTCCAAACGGAATGAAACCTTCGGGAATGTGATTTTCTCAACGAACAAGACCCAGGAGACTTGGACCCTACGTCAAGAAACAAAAGAGGAGGCCACGAGGTAGGCGGGCGCGCCTACCCCCCCCCCTCCCCCAGGCGCGCCCTCCATCCTCGTGGGCCCCCTATTACTCCACCGACATACTCCTTCCTCCTATATATACCTACGTACCTCCAAACGATCAGATACGGAGCAAAAACCCTAATTCCACCGCCGCAACTTTCTG
>NC_041384.1:535733810-535772389 GCF_002162155.2 Triticum dicoccoides | reverse complement strand
GCCCATCCCAGAATTGTTGTTTTTTGCCTGTTTTAGGGTTTCGAAGAAAAGGAATATCAAACGGAGTCCAAACGGAATGAAACCTTCGGGAATGTGATTTTCTCAACGAACAAGACCCAGGAGACTTGGACCCTACGTCAAGAAACAAAAGAGGAGGCCACGAGGTAGGCGGGCGCGCCTACCCCCCCCCCCCCCCCAGGCGCGCCCTCCATCCTCGTGGGCCCCCTATTACTCCACCGACATACTCCTTCCTCCTATATATACCTACGTACCTCCAAACGATCAGATACGGAGCAAAAACCCTAATTCCACCGCCGCAACTTTCTGTATCCATGAGATCCCATCTTGGGGTCTGTTCCGGAGCTTCGCCGGAGGGGGCATCGATCACGGAGGGCTTCTACATCATCATCATATCCCCTCCGATGAAGTGTGAGTAGTTCACCTTAGACCTACGGGTCCATAGTTATTAGCTAGATGGCTTCTTCTCTCTTTTTGGATCTCAATACAATGTTCTCCCCCTCTCTTGTGGAGATCTATTCGATGTAATCTTCTTTTTGCGGTGTGTTTGTTGAGACCGATGAATTGTGGGTTTATGATCAAGTCTATCTATGAATAATATTTGAATCTTCTCTGAATTATTTTATGTATGATTGGTTATCTTTGCAAGTCTCTTCGAATTATCAGTTTGGTTTGGCCTACTAGATTGATTTTTCTTGCAATGGGAGAATTGCTTAGCTTTGGGTTCAATCTTGCGGTGTCCTTTCCCAGTGACAGTAGGGGCAGCAAGGCACGTATTGTATTGTTGCCATCGAGGATAATAAGATGGGGTTTTCATCATATTGCTTGAGTTTATCCCTCTACATCATCTCATCTTGCTTAAGGCGTTACTCTGTTTTCATTAACTTAATACTCTAGATGCATGCTGGATAGCGGTTGATGAGTGGAGTAATAGTAGTAGATGCAGGCAGGAGTTGGTCTACTTGTCTCGGACATGATGCCTATATACATGATCATACCTATATATTCTCATAACTATGCTCAATTCTGTCAATTGCTCAACAGTAATTCGTTCACCCACCGTAGAATACTTATGCTCTTGAGAGAAGCCACTAGTGAAACCTATGGCCTCCGGGTCTATCTTCATCATATTAATCTTCCAATACTTAGTAATTTCATTTGCTTTTTTTACTTTGCTTTTATTTTACTTTGCATCTTTATCATAAAAATACCAAAAATATTATCTTATCATATCTATGAGATCTCACTCTCGTAAGTGGCCGTGTAGGGATTGACAACCCCTTATCACGTTGGTTGCGAGGATTTATTTGTTTTGTGCAGGTACGAGGGACTTGCGTGTAGCCTCCTACTGGACTGATACCTTGGTTCTCAAAAACTGAGGGAAATACTTATGCTACTTTGCTGCATCATCCCTTCCTCTTCGGGGAAAACCAACGCAGTGCTCAAGAGGTAGCAAGAAGGATTTCTGGCGCCGTTGCGGGGAATCTATGCAAAAGTCAATATACCAAGTACCCATCACAATCCCTATCTCCCGCATTACATTATTTGCCATTTGCCTCTCGTTTTCCTCTCCCCACTTCACCCTTGCTGTTTTATTCGCCCTCTCTCTCTCTATCCTCCCTCTCTTTCCCTATTTGCCTCTTTTTGCCCGCTTGCTTTTTGTTTGCTTGTGTGTTGGATTGCTTGCTTGTCACCATGACTCAAACTAACACTAATACCAACAACAATGATTTTATTAGAACTCCGATTGCTCCTCTTACCGATGCTGAATCTTGTGAAATTAATACTGCTTTGCTGAATCTTGTCATGGAAGATCCGTTTTCCGACCTTCCTAGTGAAGATGCCGCTACCCATCTAAATAGCTTCATTGATTTGTGTGATATGCAAAAGAAGAAAGATGTGGATAACGATATTGTTAAATTGAAGCTATTTCCTTTTTTGCTTAGAGATCGTGCTAAAGCTTGGTTTTCGTCTTTGCCTAAGAATAGTGTTGATTCATGGAATAAGTGCAAAGATGCTTTTATCTCTAAGTATTTTCCTCCCACTAAGATCATCTCCCTTACAAAAAAAATTATAAATTTTAAGCAACTTGATCATGAACATGTTGCACAAGCTTGGGAGAGGATGAAATTAATGATACGTAATTGCCCTACTCATGGTTTGAATTTGTGGATGATTATACAAAAAATTTATGTCGGATTGAATTTTTCTTCTACAAATCTTTTAGATTCGGCCACGGGAGGCACTTTTATGGAAATCACTTTAGGAGAAGCTACTAAACTCCTAGATAATATTATGGTTAATTATTCTCAATGGCATACTGAAAGATCTACTAATAAAAAGGTGCATGCGATAGAAGGAATTAATGTTTTGAGTGGAAAGATGGATGAACTTATGAAATTATTTGCTAGTAAGAGTGTTTCTTCTGATCCTAATGATATGCCCTTGTCTACTTTGATTGAGAATAGTAATGAATCTATGGATGTGAATTTTTTTGGTAGGAACAATTTTGGTAACAACGCGTATAGAGGAAATTTTAATCCTAGGCCTTATCCTAGTAATCCCTCTAATAATTATGGTAATTCTTACAACAATTCTTATGGAAACTATAATAATATGCCCTCTGATTTTGAATCTAATATTAAAGAATTTATTACTTCGCAAAATACTTTCAATGCTTTGATTGAAGAAAAATTGCTTAAGATTGATGAGTTGGCTAGGAACGTTGATAGAATTTCTCTTGATGTTGATTCTTTGAAACTTAGATCTATTCCACCTAAGCATGATATAAATGAGTCTCTCAAAGACATTAGAATTTCCATTGATGAGTGCAAAGAAATAACCGCTAGGATGCATGCTAAGAAAGATGCCTTTATAAGAGTGTATTCTTCTAGTTCCTATGAAAATAAAGATGAAGGTATAAAAGTTATTGATGTGTCCCCTATTAAATCTTTGTTTTGCAATATGAATCTTAATAATGATGGGACTGATTATGATCCACCTTTACCTAGAAGACGTCCCAAGAATTCGGAGTTTTTAGATCTTGATGCTAAAATTGATGAAAGTGGGATCAAAGAAATTAAAACCCTAGATGTTGCTAAACCCACTATTTTGGATTTCAAGGAATTTAATTATGAAAATTGCAACTTGCAACTTGCGGATTCCACTATTAAGAAACCTATGGGAAGAATTAATGATGTTCTTATTGTTGCAAATAGGAATTATGTGCCCGTAGATTTTATTGTTCTTGACATAGATTGAAATCCTTCATGTCCTATTATTCTTGGTAGACCTTTCCTTAGAACTATTGGTGCAATTATTGATATGAAGGAAGAAATATTAGAGTCCAATTTCCGTTAAGGAAAGGCATGGAACACTTTCCTAGAAAGAAAATTAAATTACCTTATGAATCTATTATGAGAGCCACTTATGGATTGCCTACCAAATATGGCAATACCTAGATCTATCCTTGCTTTTTATGCCTAGCTAGGGGCGTTAAACGATAGCGCTTGTTAGGAGGCAACCCAATTTTATTTTTATTCGTTGCTTTTTGCTCCTGTTTAGTAATAAATAATTTATCTAGCCTCTGTTTAGGTTGTGTTTTTTGTGTTTAATTAGTGGTTGTGCCAATAGAACCGTTGGGAAGACTTTGGGAAAGTCTTGTTAATCTTGCTGTTAAAAACAGAAACTTTAGCGCTCATGAGAACTGCTGCCATTTTTATTTGGAAAGTACTATTTAGTTAATTATTTTTGCAGATGATTAATAGATAAATTACTCACGTCCAGCAATTTATTTTAGAATTTTTGGGGTTCCAGATCTTGCGCTAGCTAAAGATTACTACAGACTGTTCTGTTTTTGACATATTCTGTTTTTCGTGTGTTGTTTGCTTATTTTGATGAATCTATGGCTAGTAAGATAGTTTATAAACCATATAGAAGTTGTAATACAGTAGGTTTAACACCAATATAAATAAAGAATGAGTTCATTACAGTACCTTGAAGTGGTCTTTTGTTTTCTTTCGCTAACGGAGCTCACGAGATTTTTCTACTTTAAGTTTTGTGTTGTGATGTTTTCAAGTTTTGGGTAAAGATTTGATGGATTATGGAACAAGGAGTGGAAAGAGCCTAAGCTTGGGGATGCCCATGGCACCCCCAAGATAATCTAAGGACACCTAAAAGCCAAATCTTGGGGATGCCCCGGAAGGCATCCCCTCTTTTCGTCTACTTCTATCGGTAACTTTACTTGGAGCTATATTTTTATTCACCACATGATATGTGTTTTGCTTGGAGCGTCTTGTATGATTTGAGTCTTTATTTTCTTAGTTTACCACAATCATCCTTGCTGTACACACCTTTTTGAGAGAGCCATACATGATTTGGAATTTGTTAGAATACTCTATGTGCTTCACTTATATCATTTGAGTTGTATAGTTTTGCTCTAGTACTTCACTTATATCTTTTAGAGCACGGTGGTGGATTTGTTTTATAGAAACTATTGATCTCTCATTCTTCGCTTAGATTATTTTGAGAGTCTTAAATAGCATGGTAATTTGCTTAAATAATCCTAATATGCTTGGAATTCAAGAATAGTAAAAAACTTTCTTATGAGTGTGTTGAATGCTATGAGAAGTTTGATGCTTGATAATTGTTTTGAGATATGAAGATGGTGATATTAGAGTTATGCTAGCTGAGTAGTTGTGAATTTGAGAAATACTTGTGTTAAAGTTTGTGATTCCCGTAGCACGCGCGTATGGTGAACCGTTATCTGATGAAGTCGGAGCATGATTTATTTTTTGATTGTCTTCCTTATGAGTGGCGGTCGGGGATGAGCGATTGTCTTTTCCTACCAATCTATCCCCCTAGGAGCATGCGCATAATACTTTGCTTTGATAACTTGTAGATTTTTTGTAATAAGTATATAAGTTCTTTATGAGTAATGTTGAGTCCATGGATTATACGCACTTTTCTCACCCTTCCACCTTTGCTAGCCTCTCTAATACCGCGCACCTTTCGCGGGTATCATACACCCACCATATACCTTCCTCAAAACAGCCACCATACCTACCTATTATGGCATTTCCATAGCCATTCCGAGATATATTGCCATGCAACTTTCCACTGTTCTGTTTATTATGACACACTTCATCATTGTCATATTGCTTAGCATGATCATGTAGTTGACATCGTATTTGTGGCAAAGCCACCATTCATAATTATTCCATACGTGTCACTCTTGATTCATTGCATATCCCGGTACACCGCCGGAGGCATTCATATAGAGTAATATTTTGTTCTAAGTATCGAGTTGTAATTATTGAGTTGTAAGAAACATAAAAGTGTGATGATCATCATTATTAGAGCATTGTCCCAGTGAGGAAAGGATGATGGAGACTATGATTCCCCCACAAGTCGGGATGAGACTCCGGACGAAAAAAAAGAGAAAGAAAAGAGGCCATAAAAAAGAGAAAAGGCCCAAATAAAAAAATGAGAGAAAAAGAGAGAAGGGACAATGTTACTATCCTTTTACCACACTTGTGCTTCAAAGGAGCACCATGATATTCATGATAGAGAGTCTCCTATGTTATCACTTTCACATACTAGTGGGAATTTTTCATTATAGAACTTGGCTTGTATATTCCAATGATGGGCTTCCTCAAAATGCCCTAGGTCTTCATGAGCAAGCAAGTTGGATGCACACCCACTTAGTTTCTTTTGTTGAGCTTTCATATACTTATAGCTCTAGTGCATCCGTTGCATGGCAATCCCTACTCACTCACATTGATATCTATTGATGGGCATCTCCATAGCCCGTTGATACGCCTAGTTGATGTGAGACTATCTTCTCCCTTTTTGTCTTCTCCACAAACCACCATTCTATTCCACTTATAGTGCTATATCCATGGCTCACACTCATGTATTACGTCAAGATTGAAAAGTTTGAGAACACCAAAAGTATGAAACAATTGCTTGGCTTGTCATCGGGGTTGTGCATGATTTAAATATTTTGTGTGGTGAAGATGGAGCATAGCCAGACTATATGATTTTCTAGGGATAACTTTCTTTGGCCATGTTATTTTGAGAAGACATAATTGCTTTGTTAGTATTCTTGAAGTACTATTATTTTTATGTCAATATTAAACCTTTATATTTAATCTTTCGGATCTGAATATTCATACCACAATTAAGAAGAATTACATTAAAATTATGCCAAGTAGCACTCCGCATCAAAAATTCTATTTTTATCATTTACCTATTCGAGGACGAGCAGGAATTAAGCTTGGGGATGCTTGATACGTCTCCAACGTATCTATAATTTTTTATTGCTCCATGCTATATTATCTACTGTTTTGGACATTATTGGGCTTTATTATCCACTTTTATATTATTTTTGGGACTAACCTACTAACCGGAGGCCCAGCCCAGAATTGTTGTTTTTTGCGTGTTTTAGGGTTTCGAAGAAAAGGAATATCAAATGGAGTCCAAACGGAATGAAACCTTCGGGAACGTGATTTTCTCAACGAATAAGACCCAGGAGACTTGGACCCTACATCAAGAAACAAAAGAGGAGGCCACGAGGTAGGGGGCGCGCCTACCCCCCCCCCCCCCAGGCGCGCCCTCCACCCTCGTGGGCCCCTTGTTGCTCCACCGACGTACTCCTTCCTCCTATATATACATACGTACCCCCAAACGATCAGATACGGAGCAAAAACCCTAATTCCACCACCGCAACTTTCTGTATCCACGAGATCCCATCTCGGGGCCTGTTCCAGAGCTTCGTCGGAGGGGGCATCGATCACGGAGGGCTTCTACATCATCACCATAGCCCCTCCTATGAAGTGTGAGTAGTTCACCTCAGACCTACTGGTCCATAGTTATTATCTAGATGGCTTATTCTCTCTTTTTGGATCTCAATACAATGTTCTCCCCCTCTCTTATGGAGATCTATTCGATGTAATCTTCTTTTTGCGGTGTGTTTGTTGAGACCGATGAATTGTGGTTTTATGATCAAGTCTATCTATGAATAATATTTGAATCTTCTCTAAATTCTTTTAAGTATGATTGGTTATCTTTGCAAGTCTGTTCGAATTATCAGTCTGGTTTGGCCTACTAGATTGATCTTTCTTGCAATGGGAGAAGTGCTTAGCTTTGGGTTCAATCTTGCGGTGTCCTTTTCCAGTGACGGTAGGGGCAGCAAGGCACGTATTGTATTGTTTCCATCGAGGATAACAAGATGGGGTTTTCATCATATTGCATGAGTTTATCCCTCTACATCATGTCATCTTGCTTAAGGCGTTACTCTGTTTTCATTAACTTAATACTCTAGATGCATGTTGGATAGCGGTCGATGAGTGGAGTAATAATAGTAGATGCAGGCAGGAGTCGGTCTACTTGTCTCGGACGTGATGCCTATATACATGATCATACCTAGATATTCTCATAACTATGCTCAATTCTGTCAATTGCTCAACAGTAATTCGTTCACCCACCGTAGAATACTTATGCTCTTAAGAGAAGCCACTAGTGAAACCTATGGCCCCCGGGTCTATCTTCATCATATTAATCTTCCAATACTTAGTAATTTCCTTTGCTTTTTACTTTGCTTTTATTTTACTTTGCATCTTTATCATAAAAATACCAAAAATGTTATCTTATCATATCTATCAGATCTCACTCTCGTAAGTGGCCGTGTAGGGATTGACAACCCCTTATCGCGTTGGTTGCGAGGATTTATTTGTTTTGTGCAGGTACGAGGGAATCGCGCGTAGCCTCCTACTGGATTGATACCCTGGTTCTCAAAAACTGAGGGAAATACTTACGCTACTTTGTTGCATCATCCCTTCCTCTTCGGGGAAAACCAACGCAGTGCTCAAGAGGTAGCAGATTCTCTCAAGAGCATAAGTATTTTACGGTGGGTGAACAAATTATTGTTGAGCAATTGACAAAATTGAGCATAGTTATGAGAATATCTAGGTATGATCATGTATATAGGCATCACGTCTGAGACAAGTAGACCGATTCCTTCCTGCATCTACTACTATTACTCCACACATCGACCGCTATCCAGCATGCATCTAGAGTATTCAGTTCATAAGAACAGAGTAACGCCTTAAGCAAGATGACATGATGTGTTGGGGAACGTAGTAATTTCAAAATTTTCCTACACACACGCAAGATCATGGTGATGCATAGCAACGAGAGGGGAGAGTGTTGTCTACGTACCCTCGTAGATCGACAGCGGAAGCGTTATGACAACGTGGTTCATGTAGTCGTACGTCTTCACGGCCCGACCGATCAAGCACCAAAACTACGGCACCTCCGAGTTCTAGCACATGTTCAGCTCGATGACGATCCCCGGACTCCGATCCAGCAAAGTGTTGGGGAAGAGTTCCGTCAGCACGACTGCGTGGTGACGATCTTGATGTACTACCGTCGCAGGGCTTCGCCTAAGCACCGCTACAATATTATCGAGGATTATGGTGGAAGGGGGCACCGCACACGGCTAAGAATATGATCACGTGGATCAACTTGTGTGTCTATGGGGTGCCCCTGCCCCCGTATATAAAGGAGTAGAGGAGGGGAGGGCCGGCCCTCTCTATGGCGCGCCCTAGGGGAGTCCTACTCCCACCGGGAGTAGGATTCCCCCTTTCCTAGTCCAACTAGGAGTCCTTCCATGTAGTAGGAGTAGGAGACAAGGAAGGGGAAGAGGGAAGAGAAGGAAGGAGGGGGCGCCGCCCCTCCCCCTAGTCCAATTCGGACTAGTCAATGGGGGGCGCGCGGCCTGCCTCTCCCTCTCCCCTAAAGCCCAATAAGGCCCATATACTTCTTCCCCCGTATTCCCGTAACTCCCCGGTACTTTGAAAATTACCCGAACCACTCGGAACCTTTCCGATGTCCGAATATAGTCGTCCAATATATCGATCTTTATGTCTCGACCATTTCGAGACTCCTCGTCATGTCCCCGATCTCATCCGGCACTACGAACTCCTTCGGTACATCAAAACTCATAAACTCATAATATAACTGTCATCGAAACCTTAAGCGTGCGGACCCTACGAGTTCGAGAACAATGTAGACATGACCGAGACATGTCTCCGGTCAATAACCAATAGCGGAACCTAGATGCTCATATTGGCTCCTACATATTCTACGAAGATCTTTATCGGTCAGACCGCATAACAACATACGTTGTTCCCTTTGTCATCGGTTTGTTACTTGCCCGAGATTCGATCCTCGGTATCTCAATACCTAGTTCAATCTCGTTACCGGCAAGTCTCTTTACTCGTTCCGTAATACATCATCTCGCAACTAACTCATTAGTTGCAATGCTTGCAAGGCTTATGTGATGTCCATTACCGAGAGGGCCCAGAGATACCTCTCCGACAATCGGAGTGACAAATCCTAATCTCGAAATACGCCAACCCAACATTCACCTTTGGAGACACCTGTAGAGCTCCTTTATAATCACCCAGTTACGTTGTGACATTTGGTATCACACAAAGTGTTCCTCCGGTAAATGGGAGTTGCATAATCTCATAGTCATAGGAACATGTATAAGTCATGAAGAAAGCAATAGCAACATACTAAACGATCGAGTGCTAAGCTAACGGAATGGGTCAAGTCAATCACATCATTCTCCTAATGATGTGATCCCGTTAATCAAATAACAACTCTTTTGTTCATGGTTAGGAAACATAACCATCTTTTATTAACGAGCTAGTCAAGTAGAGGCATACTAGTGACACTCTGTTTGTCTATGTATTCACACATGTATTATGTTTCCGGTTAATACAATTCTAGTATGAATAATAAACATTTATCATGATATAAGGAAATAAATAATAACTTTATTATTGCCTCTAGGGCATATTTCCTTCAGTCTCCCACTTGCACTAGAGTCAATAATCTAGTTCACATTGCCATGTGATTTAACACCAATAGTTCACATCATTATGTGACCAACACTCAAAGGGTTTACTAGAGTCAATAATCTAGTTCACATCGCTATGTGATTAACATCCAAAGAGTACCAAGGTGTGATCATGTTTTGCCCGTGAGAGAAGTTTAGTCAACGGGTCTGCCATATTCAGATCCGTATGTATTTTGCAAATTTCTATGTTAACAATGCTCTACACGGAGCTACTCTAGCTAATTGCTCCCACTTTCAATATGCATCCAGATTGAGACTTAGAATCATCTGGATCAGTGTCAAAGTTTGCATCGACGTAACCCTTTACGACGAACCTTTTGTCACCTCCATAACCGAGAAACATATCCTTATTCCACTAAGGATAATTTTGACCAATGTCCAGTGATCTACTCCTAGATCACTATTGTACTCCCTTGCGAAACTTAGGGCGGGGTATACAATAGGTCTGGTACACAGCATGTCATACTTTATAGAACCTATGGCTGAGGCATAGGGAATGACTTTCATTCTCTCTCTATCTTCTGCCGTGGTCGGGTTTTGAGTCTTACTCAACTTCACACCTTGTAACACAGGCAAGAACTCTTTCTTTGACTGTTCCATTTTGAACTACTTCAAAGTCTTGTCAAGGCATGTACTCATTGAAAAACTTATCAAGCGTCTTGATCTATCACTATAGATCTCGATGCTCAATATGTACGCAGCTTCACTGAGGTCTTTCTTTGTAAAACTCCTTTCAAACACTCCTTTATGCTTTGCAGAATAATTCTACATTATCTCCGATCAACAATATGTCATTCACATATACTTATCAGAAATGATGTAGTGCTCCCACTCACTTTCTTGTAAATACGGGCTTCACCGCAAGTTTGTATAAAACTATATGCTTTTATCAAATTATCAAAGCGTATATTCCAACTCCGAGATGCTTGCACCAGTCCATAGATGGATCGCTGGAGCTTGCATATTTTGTTAGCACCTTTAGGATTGACAAAACCTTCTGGTTGCATCATATACAACTCTTCTTTAAGAAATCCATTAAGGAATGCAGTTTTGTTATCCATTTGCCAGATTTCATAAAAATGCGGCAATTGCTAACATGATTTGGACAGACTTAAGCATCGCTACGAGTGAGAAAATTTCATCGTAGTCAACACCTTGAACTTTGTCAAAAACCTTTTTCGACAAGTCTAGCTTTGTAGATAGTAACACTACTATCAGCGTCCGTCTTCCTCTTGAAAATCCATTTATTTTCTATGGCTTCCCATCATCGGGCAAGTCAACCAAAGTCCATACTTTATTCTCATACATGGATCCTATCTCAGATTTCATGGCCTCAAACCATTTTGCGGAATCTGGGCTCATCATCGCTTCCTCATAGTTCACAAGTTCGTCATGGTCTAGTAACATGACTTTCAGAACAGGATTATCGTACCACTCTGGTGCGGATCTCACTCTGGTTTACTTACGAGATTCGGTAGTAACTTGATCTGAAGTTATGTGATCATCATCATTAGCTTCCTCACTAATTGGTGTATTAGTCACATGAACAGATTTCTGTGATGAACTACTTTCCAATAAGGGAGAAGGTACAATTACCTTATCAAGTTCTACTTTCCTCCCACTCACTTCTTTCGAGAGAAACTCCTTCTCTAGAAAGGATCCAATCTTAGCAATGAATGTCTTGCCTTCGGATCTGTGATAGAAGGTGTACCCAACTTTCTCCTTTGGGTATCCTATGAAGACACATTTCTACGATTTGGGTTTGAGCTTATCAGGATGAAACTTTTTCTCATAAGCATCGCAACCCCAAACTTTAAGAAACGACAACTTTGGTTTATTGCCAAACCACAGTTCATATTGTGTCGTCTCAACGGACTTAGATAGTGCCCCTTTTTAACGTGAATGCAGCTGTCTTTAATGCATGACCCCAAAAACAATAGTGGTAAATCAGTAAGAAACATCATAGATCGCACCATATCTAATAAAGTATGGTTACGATGTTCGGACACACCATTACAGTGTGGTGTTCCAGGTGGTGTGAGTAGTGAAACTATTTCACAATGTTTTTAACTGAAGGCCAAACTCGTAACTCAAATGCTCTTCTCTACGATCAGATCGTAGAAACTTTATTTTCTTGTTACGATGATTTTTCACTTCACTCTGAAATTCTTTGAACTTTTCAAATGTTTCAGACTTATGTTTCATCAAGTAAATATACTCATATCTGCTCAAATCATCTGTGAAGATCAGAAAATAATGATACCTGTCGCGAGCCTCAATATTCATCGGACCACATACATCAGTATGTATGATTTCCAACAAATCTGTTGCTTGCTCCATTGTTCCGAAGAACAGAGTCTTACTCATCTTGCCCATGAGGCATGGTTCACAAGCATCAACTGATTCATAATCAAGTGATTCCAAAAGCCCATCAGCATGGAGTTTCTTCATGCGCTTTACACCAATATGACCTAAACGGCAATGCCACAAATAAGTTGCACTATCATTATTAACTTTGCATCTAAGATGTTAGATGTGCCTGGAGGATATACTCTTGATGCTCAAATTGCTAAAGAATTGCTTGCTTGTGAAAATAGAGAGGACCTTAAGGATTTAATGAATAGGCTAAAAGAAAAGGCTATGAACCAAATGATGAAATATGATCCCGAGCTTGCAATCTCTTTTTTTACTGATAAGGATTATGAATTCTTTGTTGGTCCGGATCTTATTACTTTGGTAGAATCCGATCATTTTCATGGTTATGAATCTGAAACAGATACTACACATCTTACTGAACTGAATGAAATTACCACACCGTTTTCTCAAGAGGAAAAGATTCACTATTACTATATTCTTAAATTGTTTTCTTTCTCATTAAAGGGTGATGCTAAAACTTGGTTTAATGATCTTGCTCCTGGTTGTGTGCATAGTCCTCAGGATATGATTTACTATTTCACTAAATAATAGTTTCTTGCTCATAAGAAACAAGCTGCTTTACAAGAATATATAACTTTGTGCAACTTGAGGAAAAGCATCGCCCTCAACCTCAAGCATGGGGAAGGCTTGTCCAATTATTAAATGCTTTGCCTGATCATCCCCTTCGGAAAAATGAAATACTTGATATCTTCTATAATGGACTAACTGGTGCTTCTAGGGACTACCTAGATAGTTGTGCTGGTTGCGTTTTCAGGGAAAGGACTATTGAACGGGCTCATGAATTATTGCATAACTTATTGAGAAAAGTTGATGATTGGACACTTCTCGAACCACCTCCTAAGCCAACTTCGAAGAAAAGAGGTATTCTATTCCTTAGTCTAGAAGATATGCAAGAGGCCAAGAAATCTATAAAAGAGAAAAGTATTAAATCTTAAAATCTTAAAATCTTAAAAATCTACCACCTATTGAAGAATTTCATGAACTCGATATCCCGACATAGGTAGTAAAGGTAAACTATCTTTATAGGTTTGATCAGGGTGATATTCCTTATAATAAATCTCCAAGTCGGTGCTTAGATGAATTTGAGAATTTTATCGTTAAGCAAGAAAACTTTAATAGGCAAGTCAGTGATAAATTGAAACGTAATGCTATTATGATTGAACGCTTGAGTGATTTGATGTTTAGAATTGCTAGTGGTGTTAAAGGTTTATGTAAACATTCCTCTATGGTTCACATTCAGCTAGAACAGGTTTCGAAATCACAAAATAACTTACTTAAATACATGAACAATAAACTCAATGATCATACTGCTAGAGTAATGACTAGAGGTGGTAGAATGACTCAGGAACCTTTGTATCTCAAGGGTCATCCTAAAAGAACTGAACAAGATTCTCAAATAATTAATGATAGTGCACCTAGTCCACCTAAGAAGAAGAAGAAAAAGAATAAGGATAAAACTTTGCATGCTTCTAGTGAACCTGACATAGAAAAACTTGTTGAGAATCCTAATAATGTTTCTATTTCTGATGCTAAGACACAATCTGGTAATGAGCATGCACCTAGTGATAATGATAATGATGGTGCTAACGATGATCATGTTGATGTTGCACCGGATGATAATAAAGAATTTGATAATGAAATAGAAATAAATCCTGAAGGTGAGCTTGATGACCGACCTCCTAAGAATAAAAGATATAATAAACGAGATTTTGTTGCTAGGAAACATGGTAAAGAAAGAGAACCATGGGTTCGAAAACCTATGCCTTTTCCTCGTAAATCTTTGAAATCTAAAGATGAAGATGCTTTCAATCACTTTTTTGAATTGCTTGAACCTTTATTCCTGCAAGTACCTTTGTCTGATGCTATGAAAATGCCTCCTTATGCTAAATATATGAAAGATATTGTTACTAATAAAAGAAAAATACCCGAGGCTGAAATTTCTACTATGCTTGCAAATTAATCCTTCAAGGGAGAAATACCCCAAAACAAGGAGATCGAGGAATACCAACTATACCATGCTCTATTAAGAACAATTATGTTAAACCCCTTCCGGTCAATAGTTAACAGTGGGGTCTGGACAACCTTATTAACTCCTGCATATTCACGAAGTTCTCAATTGAACCTTTGTTTACGAATACCATTCCCTTTGCTTCGCGATACATTTATGAAACCCGAGGTGAGTTTATCGATATCCCCGTGATCAACTCCGTGATCACTATATCGGTTATCCTTGTTACCGGTCTCATTCTCTTTACTCGTGCCCGTGTTCCGGTATCACATGATCATAATCACGTGTGTATGGCCAAATGATAATGACACCATAACATCGAGTGGGCCCGGAGAGTATCTCTCTATCGTAGAGGAGCAAATCCTGGTCTTGAACTATCGCTACCAAAACATACATTTCAGGAATGCCCAGAAGTCACCTATATTCACATCCATTTATGGAGTGACATGTGGTAAACCCCAAATTATCCATGTGGCATGTTGGTATGCAATATTATCATGGTCCAAGGAACAATGAAAACATGAACAAGTTATATGAAGTACCGATAACATAACAATGATGACATCTCTCATTAATTCATAAGTTGGGTCTATACAACTCCGTTGTTCTCACAACAACGGTGTTGGCACTATTGACAACATCCTTGTTACTCCTAGAAATGCTCATGATCAGGAAAACAAGATCATCAATCAATACATGAGCTAATGTTAGAGGCTAGACTAGGGATCACTTGGTGTTTATATTTCCACACATGTATTTGGGTTTTCCTCTGAATCTCATATTCATGAACCAATACAATTGTAGCATAGAAACATAAACTTAATAATGAACATGGTACATTTATTATTGCCTCTAGGGCATATTTCCAACACAGGGCCCCCCTGGTGGTCGTGTTTTGTGGTGAATTGAGTCTTGCCCTTTCAAGTTTTTTATGTGGGTTTGAATACTCTGGATTTGAGATTATATGATGCATGTCTAGTAGTTAACTTGCGGATACCCGTAGTGTCATTGGGGTACTCTTTGCATAAAGGTTGAACGATAATATCATATGGTGTTGTCGTACTACGATTTCTAGGACTGTCCATGGCACATTTGTGGGTGGCTCGGTAGATCAATATTAGAAAGAAAACTTTGAGGTAGTTTGCTGTTAAGTGCACCTACATGATTTCGTCCTACTTTCTCCGATAGACTAGAAACTTTGAGTGATTCTTTGCTGCTCTTTGAGGGATTATCATGATGTTCAAATATGTTAATGATGTTGAGAGTTGGCACTAGCGAAAGTATGAACCCTAGGCCTTGCTTCCAAGCACTGAGAAACCATTTTGTTCACTTTTATTACTTGCTACCTTGCTATTTTTATTTGTTCAGATTACATGAAGCTATTTCTACCATCCGTATTACACATATATCACCATATCTATGTTGAACTAGTGCACCTATACAACTGACAATTGTATTAGGTGTGTTGGCGACACAAGAGACCAGTTTCATAATGCATTTGATTGTAGGGTTGTTTGAGAGAGAACCACCTTCATCCTACACCTCTCACGGATTGATAAACCTTAGGTCAATCCACTTGAGGGAAATTTGTGTTTCCTACAAAACTTCATAATTGGAGGCCCAACAAAGTCTACAAGAATAAATTTGCGTAATAGACATCACCATGCAACAGGCGGAACTGCCTGCCGTCCACGAAACAGCCGAACAGAAGTCCAGCCGGTGCCCTACTTTCCTCCCCTTTTCTCTAATTTTGATACAAACTACAGATTTGTGTTAAGACTTCTGAATTCATCATGTACAACAATTTACTAATATTTTTGGAACAAATTTTTGTCTAGTTGTTGAAGTTGCCAGGATTTAAGATCTTCAATAGTTGATCATCCAAAGTCAAGGTTCTATCTTTTTCTGTTCTACTATCTATAAAAGTCGCAAACCTATAATTCATGGATTTCAAATGCACTAATATTATTTTATTTTGGTTCATAAACAGAAACAATCATGCATTCTTGAAATATAAAGTATGATTTTGGTACCTTGAAGAAACAAAAACTAGAAGAAGATGCTCAATCTCAAAGGGGTGCTCTTGATAAATTTTTTATGAAAGGATCCCATTGAAAATCAAACTCCAAATGCTAATATTGATGATGGTCATGATGATGATGCGGTAGAGGTTGAGGTTGCCGCTGCAGAAGTTTATGAAGGTGGGGTCATGGAGATAATGTATAAGAGGTTGATGCTCCCGCTATATAAATTGATGAATATAATGATGGCAATATTTCTGATGAAGATCATGATCCTAGTATTTTTATGACATGAACAATTTTGTTCAGCCTGATAGATTTGATCCTAGAAATTGGGAAGGACTTGATCCTAAAAAGATTGATATTTTTTGCAAAAAGGTCCTAAAAGATAATATATTGAGCTTGGTCCTTATGACAACTTCTATAGAAGGTCTAGGATAGAGTGGCTTGTATACAATAGTGACCTTGGTAAATTATTTTAATTTTTTACAAATTGTTAAGAAGGGGGCTTATGAGAAACCAACTAACAAATGAGGGTTTAAGTGACTGGATTGATCTTGGGGATAGACTTAAAAAGCATGAATCAAGTAGAGAACATGTCACAAATATGAATGCATGGTAGGAGTTTTGTCTCGGGCTACTGAAGAATCAAACAACTAATAAAGTTTCTCAGTGAGAACTTGAAAAAGAAAAGGAGCATTGGAGAAAATTTTTGCTCAAGATTTTGTTGATCATGAAATTTCTTGAAGAACATAAAATAGTATTTTGTGGCAGTAATAGCAAGCTGTACCAAGAGAACAATGGGAATTTCCTAGGGTTGGTTGAAATGTTGGTTGAATTGACACCATTGTCGAAGAGCATGTTGACCGCATCACCAATGATAAAATTCGTGATCACTACCTTGGCCCTTCTATCCAGAATGAGTTAATAAATATGCTCACTGCTACCATCAGGTCTAGAATCGCTGAAAATTTAAATGAAGCAAAATATTTCTTAGTTGTTCTTGAAGGTCTTTGATAATTAGCTAGGTATGTTGATACACATTCTGCTTCTATTTGCATTGAAGAATCTTTCTTAGGATTGTTGGAGGTGAATGATACCACTAGGCATGGATTGTTTTAGTTGAAGAATCTTCGCCTAGATGTGGATAATGTGAGAAGACTGGGTTACGATAATATGTCAAATATGAAAGGAAACAATAAGGGGGTACAAAATAATGTTTTGAAAAGAAATCCAAGGGCATTTTATTCAACTTGTTGTTGTCATAGTCTAAATTTGGCACTATGTGATATCGTGAAGTCTTGTAATACAATATTTACAAATTCTACTAAACGATGGCAAATCCTCAAAGATAACTTTAAAATGTTGACTCTCAGGTCATTTTCATCTACTTGTTGGGAGAGTCATGTTGACACTGTTAAGGATATAACGATTCAAATGTCAGAAGGGAGGCTTTACTATGAAACTAGTAAGGATCGTTGACAAGTAGTGAAGCTCATCATTGGCAGAAAATGAACTGGTGGTTTTGATTTTTTTAGTTTTCATAATTTTCTGGTAATTTTTTGCTATTAATTTGATCAGCAAGCAACTACAATCAAAGGACATGCTTATTAATATTGCAATTGGGTCCATACACGACCTTCTTTCCTTTTTCAGTAAGTATAGAGAAGCTGGATTTTCAAATGCATTGGAAGTTGTCAAAGAAATGGCATTAGAGATGGAAATTCATCCAGAATTCCGCACCAAGTGTAAAGTCAAAAGAAAAGGACAATTCGATAGGGTGCAGATGATGCATCTATTGTTTCACAATCTGCAAAGGAGTCATTTACGATAAATTATTTTTTGCATGTTGTTGATCAAGCTATAGGTTCACTTAACAAAAGATTTGAGGAATAGCAGGGGTATGAAAAACTGTTGTTTTTTTTACTTTAGATAGGCTGTGATCTTTGGATGATAAGAGTGTGATGGTTGCTTATGTTAATCTTGAGGATGCACTTAAGAGTGGAGAACATAAAGACATTGATGGACCAAATTTTTTTGCGAGTTAGTTTTTATCATGGGTTCACTTAAGAAAACTATGGGCCCTATTGATATTATTGAGTTTTTGATGAAGCGCCCCTTCTATTCTAATGTTATTATTGTGTAGAGGATTTTTAACTAGGCATGTGAGTGTTGCATCTGCGGAAAGGAACTTTTGTAAACACAAGTTATTGAAATCCTACTTTGCGTTCTACTACGACACAAGAAAGACTCGAAGGTTTGGTGAGAATAGCACTTGAAAATGATATCTTGGAGAAGATTCATACAAAGATATAATTGAAGATTTCACTTCAAGGAACACAAGACAGATGCACTTCTCAGTAGAGCATGAGGTCAGTTTATCGCTTTTAGTCCTTTGCATTGAAACTTGAGAATTTTCTAAACATTATACAGAATAACATAAATTTTAATTGTATAATCAATTGACTATGCCTGCATTATAGGAGTATCTAGGTTTTTTAAATGTTAGGGCCCCATTTTGCTTTTCGCACCAGGCCCCAAATCCATAGAGACAGTCCTGGCTGTCATCTTTGTGATGTAGTACTATTTGCTTCACCGGAAACCACACATTTTGATTGCTTTGGTTTATGTTTTTATAGTTTTCTATTCTTACAACATTCTTAATCCAATGAATCATTAGTACATTGCTAAATGTAGAGCATGTCCCCTCTGGTCCACATTCCAAACACACAGTACCTTTTTGAATCAGGGTGCCGAATAGAAAAAATGCTATGAATTTTTTCCCAACAAATATCGAGTTGGTCCAAGTCTAATATGTTTGTGTTCCATCAGAAAAGAAGTGAACTAATGCATCTAAAAAAGTAGTGAATTGATGCTCGTGTTTTTTTAGATTTGACGTGTAGAGTAGTAGTTGATGATGTTTGCACAGCTAACGCTAGAGCCATCATTCGCATAAAATCTTTGATGGGACTGTACTACATTTAGGGCTGGACCAAAAGCTCGTAATTCGTGAGCTTAATGAGCGTTTCATAGTTCGGCTCGTTAAGCTCGTAGCTCGCTTCTTAATGAACAGAGCCAATAATTGATTTCAGCGCGTTAAGCTTAACGAGCTTAATGAGCGAGCTAATGATTTTCACGAGTAGCTCGTTAAGCTCATTAGTAACAACACAACACATAATTTCATCTTACGTGACAAACTTTTGTAGAACCTCGGCCCATCTATTCAATCTAATTGACATATGAGGCAACAAACTACTGCATTTCTGTTTATGTTCACCATATTTCATCTTAAAAACCACGCCTATACATTCATCATGTATATCGTAACACATTATAATCTATTAACGAGCGCTCGCGAGCTCTCACGAGCTTAACGAGCTTCAAATGAGCCGAGCCGAGCAGGGTTTTCTGCTCGTTAATCTTAACGAGCTTAATGAGCCGAGCCTTAACGAGCACGAGCTTAACGAGCCGAGCTGCTCGTTAGTCCACCACTAACTACATTGTCACTGCATGCTCACACTGCCTAATGCCAGAACCTGGAAACCCATCGCAAAGTGTCTAGTGGCTAGACCCCCTCCCTCCCGCTCCCTCCTGCTAGGGTTCCGCCGCCGGCGGCGGCGACGCCCTAGCACCCTCCCCGCCCCCTCTTCCCCCTCCCCCTCTCGTTCCCGCCCCTGTGCCGCCTCCCCGGGAGGTGGCCGGGGCGACGCGCCCCTCCCCTTCCCTCGGCCCCCACCCCCGTGAGATCTCCCCCGCCGCCGCCGGCGGGTGCCCGGCGCTGGCCCGGGTGCTGCCGGCGGCGGTGGGCCCTTCTGTACCAGCGCGTTCGTCTCCTTCCCGGGGCTGGTGACGGCGATGGTGAGGCTTGACTGGGCGGCGACCCGGCGGTAGGCGCGGTGACGGTGCTGCCCTTGGCAGCAGGGCGGCGTGGTGGCGTGCGGTGGCCGGCGGTGCGTCCCCAGCCCAGATCTGGGCCCTCCCGGCCCCATCCGGGTCCTAGCGGGCCGGTGCCCGGCGTGGCTTCGTCATCGTCTATGTGGTGAGGAGGAGGAGCAGCTCGAACGGGGGGCGGCGATGCCGACGGCGTGCCTGCTGCAGTGCGATTGTGGGAGCTTTATGGGCATGGAGTTCCCGGCCGGGCCTGTGGGCCCACGGGCCTGGTATGCTCCTGCTATTGTGTCTGGTCGGCTACCGTCGTTGACAGTGGAGGTTGTGCCCTCCCATGTGCTGACGGTGCTACGGCCCCTAGTCCCGGCTCCTTTCCGTTGTTGTGCAGACCTCACTTCATGGTGCCGTGGTGAGACGGCGTGGAGGCTTCTTGACCATCGTGGCACAAGATGGTGGCCGGTTTGGTGGCAGGCTCTGGAGCACACGAAGTGAAGGTTGGGATCGGGGGAAACCCCTGTCGGCATGTCCGACACCGACGTGGCGATGTCGATGGGTGCCGCCGGACCTTCCTGGAGGGCGTCAGGGGCGACCCTTCCTCTCGCCTCGTCGTGTACCGGGGAAAACCCTTGGTAGCAGCGTCGTCATCATCGCGGTCCTTCTTGGAGGTGTTGATTGGTACCGGTGCTTCGGAGCCTTGGAGCTTGGTGGGAAATATTCGGTGGGCGTAGTGGTCGTGAAGCTTCTTCGTTTCCGTCGATCCTCCGTTGTCGGCATTCTTTTTTCTTGTCGTTTCTCTTTTGTTTCTTTTGGGCGTGATTGTGCTCCTTCCGCCCCAGCACCTATCCTTTGTTGTATTGGTTGGTTGCTTTGAAATACAAAGCGGGGGAAAACCCTTTTTCGTAAGTGTCTAGCGGCTTCTATCAATAGTGACTGCATGCACAGGAAGGCAGGTGGCGGATCTGGGCAATTTTAGTTGTTCGATCCAGTGAGTCTTAGTGTGATGAGTGGCTCATGGCAGACCAGCTTCCAGTTCAATGGCTTGGATCACTTGAAAGTAAGGTGTCGGTGTAGAAAAAGAGGGGTACACTTTTTGTACCCCTATAACTGTGCACGGGCAGTCTGAGCCGCGGATACCACCACACCAAGCAAGGCAAGGGAGGTGAGCTAGGGTAAGACAGAAGCTCAAGAGAACTAGAACGACGCCAAGACCAAGACCACGAAGAGCAAAAGGGACGAAGCGGACTCCCCCGGCAAGATCCTTGCCGGGAGACAGTTCTAGCAGCCCCGGCAAGACCCTTGCCGCGGCGACTCGTCCCGCGCCTACGGAGCAAATCACCCTTGAGTCCACTGTCCCCAAAGGGCAAGGATTCAGGAGACATCCCCGTGGCGGCATGCAGATCTTTGTGAAGACATTCAAGATCAGATACGCACTAAGGAGGTGACAACCCTTGGCGGGATCCCAGCCGTGGAAGACCACAAGGCCCCCGGCAAGCGCCTTGCCGGAGATGACAGCAGGCGCCTCGGCAAGACCCTTGCCGGGGCCCCGGCAAGGCCCTTGCCGAGGACACCCGCAGGGCCACCATCAGGCCCACACTGACTAAACCTCCACCACCGCATGCATGCAGCTGCCGACCCAACCAGCTGGGCAGGCACCTGCGTGGCGGCATGCGGATCTTCGTGAAGATTCACCACTGCGCCACCTCAGCTGCCTGCCTACCTACATGGCATCGCAGCCGTCGCTGGCCAGGGCGCGTGTCGACACAAGAAGGAGCGGCGACGGACGAGACAGGTTTCTCCCCTGTCCCCGATAAAGCAAGGACACCTAAGCAAGACGCATTAAATGCGCCTTGTCATGTGATGCGAGGGATAACCTCGCAGCACTGTACCCTTTCCACCTCCTGTGTGCCACTGTGGCAACCCCCTTTTTCTATAAAAGGAGGCCCGAGGCGACCAGAGGAAGGATTGGGCTTTTTGGAGCTCCTCACGCCCCATAGCTAGCTCAAGAACACAGATATACAATCCACCAAAGCAGGAGTAGGGTTTTACGCATCCTCGCGGCCCGAACCTGGATAAATGAACCGTGTGCTATCTGTTTGATCCGCTCTTCTCACGACCCCGTGCCCCGCTAACCACAGTAGGGATTCTTGTGACCCATAGGTGTCGTTCCCACCGACATCTTTGGCGCGCCAGGTAGGGGGCGCAGTTGCGAGAATCGGCTTTAGCAGTTAGTTTGGCGCTTCTTCATCATCATGGCGCCCAAGAAGAAGACGACGGTGGCGGTTGGCCAGTCGGAAGCCGGACAGCCTGTCCCGACGCGGGCGAGCAGAGGACCGGTCGCAGAGAGGACCCGGGGCGCTGCTCGCGAACACCAACACCATCCCAGCAGCCGGAGTTTGGGAGGCAGCAATGTTTGTGCGCCTGGTAACGGGCCACATGTCGCCAAATCCAAAGGCGGAGCCAAGCCCTTCACGGGTGAAGCGGGGCCTTCCAAGGTCATCGCCGCCCCGCCCGAAGGTGACGCAAGGGCCTCCAAGATTCCCACGCCGGCGCCAACAGCGCGCTCCTCCCAGGCAGCGCGCGACGAACGGCGTAATCACGCCGAAGATCCTGGGCGTCACTGTGGGAAGAGCCCCGAGCGCCACTCCCGGGATGTAGAAGACCTGCCCACTCACCGAGGAGCTGGTGAAAATGGCATGCGACCGCGGGGTCGTGATAGAGCTCCTTCTGACATGGTCAGAAGTCGAAGCGCGTCGCGATCCGTGCCGGTTTCGCCGCCACCGACGCCAGCAGAGGCCCTGGCGCACGCGCAGTTGCTCCTCGACTTTCCTCCCACTACAGGGAAACTCGACGAATGGAGAGCCACTATCCGAAGCCTTGTTGCAGTGGCCAACAAAGACGAACCAAGTCCGGTGGGCCCCCCGGGTCGACGCTCCGATGGAGTCCCGCGGACCAGTGGCGAAAAAGCCGGCGGCGCCGCGACCATGATGCATTCACCTCTTCCCCATCTGGTACCGCGGACGCCGGCTCGTCGCGGCGTCACGGGCGACGACATCTCCATAGCATCGTCTGACCCGCGGACCCACTGTGACCAGCGCCAAGTTCTTCGGGAACGAGCCCATGAAGACGTTCGAACCACTATCGAGCGTCGGCGCGGAGTGCGCCACCAGTCAGACAGGCGAGCAGGGCCTGCTATGAACCACCCGGCCCCAAAGAGCCCTGGAGGCCTACCTTACGAGGTAGGCTGTCCTGCTTTTACCCGTGAGCTGCGATAGTTCCAGTGGCCCACTCACCGCACCTTCAAACCTGAAGTTGGCGAAAATTACAACGGCAAGACTCACCCGTCTGAGTTCCTCGGCATCTACACCATCGCAATGCAAGCCGCCGGAGCCCGCGGCGATAAGGTGCTTGCGAATTACTTTCCATTGGCTCTTAAACCCAACGCCATGTCGTGGTTGATGCACTTGCCGGTAGACTCTATTTCCTCCTGGTCGGATTTGTGCCATGAGTTTGTAGGCGCCTTTACTAGAGGTCACCAAGCCCATGGCCAAGCAAGCAACCTGCATGTCATTCCCCAGAAGGGAGGCGAGAGTCTGCGCAAGTATATACAGAGGTTCAGCCGGGTACAGTACAATATCCCTGATGTTCACCCTGCCGCCATCATCAGCGCGTTCCATCAGAACGTGCGTAACCGCAAGATGCGCGAAGAACTGGCAATGAACAAGGTGAAAGATGTGGCAGAACTCTATGTTCTTGCTAACAGATGTGCCCGAGCTGAAGAGGGAAGGAAGTACCCCGGTGAAGATGCCGGTGTGGAAACCGACTCCTCAGATGAGGATACTGCCGCCCCGACGAAGAAAGGCCGGCGCCGCAACAGGAAGCGCAAAGGTAAAGTTGTGCTTGCCATCGAGGGATCTGACGACGCCTGCTCCGCCAAGAAAACCAAGGCAGATGACCCTAGCAAGGAAATTGCCGGATGTGTCGCCTGTCGGGCCTTGGCGGCTGCCGAGAAGCGAGGAAACTCCGACAAGCAATACTGCAAGATCCATCGCACCAAAGGCCATGATCTCCAGAACTGCCGATAGGTTGAGCTCCTTGCTAAGAAGCAGAGGGCTGAATATGAGAGGCGGGACAAGGAGAAAGGCCAGGACAATGCTGAGGGGTCCGGCAAGAAGCGTGACGGCCAGGCGGGCCGTCGCGGCAAAGATAAACAGCAGGAGAGGCTCGCCCGGGGCCGTGACAAAAAGCCAGAAGACGATGATCACGAAGAGGACGATGAGTCTGGTGACCAAGAACTTCAGAAAGCTACAGAGTCCATGTGCGTCGATGGCGGCGCCTCACTGCATACCTCTCACCGCCAGCTTAAACAGTGGGCGCGTGAGATTACAGCGGCGGAACCGTCGTTTGATGCCCAAAGGCCGCTGAAGTGGTCCAGCACACCTATCATTTTTGACACTGAGGATCACCCTGATCGCACTACTGCAGTCGGGTGCTTGCCATTGTTGGTTTCACCAACAATACGCAACCTCAAGGTGACAAAGATGCTAGTTGATGGCGGGGCCGGTCTGAACTTAATATCGCCTGCTGTGATCGAGAAATTGCAGATTCCTGATGAAGACCTCGAAGAGACGGGCACGTTTCAGGGGATCAACCCGGGAAGAAGTCAACCAAAGGGAAAGGTCACGTTGCCCGTGACTTTTGGGAGTGATCTGAACTACAGGACAGAAAGGATTGTGTTCGATGTTGCTAAGATCCCCTTGCCTTACAACGGGATCCTTGGCCGCCCAGTGCTGGCCAAGTTCATGGCGGCGTCACATTACGCCTACAACACCCTGAAGATGCCGGGGCCTATGACGATCATCATCATCCCATCAGACAAGAAGGATGCGCTAATTTGCGCTGACCAACTCTACCAACAAGCAGTTGCAGCAGCCGCCACTGCTAAGGCGCTTGCTCCTGCCACTGGAGCCCCGGGAAGGCAAAAGAAGAAGACCGGTGAGACCTCAGACACCCACTCCGGCAAGCGCACCTCTTCGGAGTGTAGCGCTCTCGTCGAGGACGTGCCAGAGAGCTCCGCCGACAGAAACAAGAAGTCTAGGGCCACACCGCAGGGAACCAAGAAGGTTTCTGTCAAGGAGGACGGCACGGGAGGAGCTTTTGCCATAAGCTCCACCCTTGACGACAAATAGGAAGACGCGCTCGTCACCTTCTTGCGGGCGAATGTCGATGTGTTTGCATGGCAAGCATTCGACGTCCCCGGCGTTCCCAGGGAGGTGATTGAGCACCACCTTACTGTCTGTCCTCATGCGCGGCCCGTCGAGCAGAAGGTCAGAAAGCAAGATTTGGAACGACAAGAGTTCATCACAGAGGAGATCTGGAAACTGGAAGCAGCGGGTTTGGTAAGAGGAGTGCTCCATCCAACGTGGTTGGCCAATCCGGTGGTAGTGCGCAAGGCAAATGGGAAGTGGAGGCTGTGTATTGATTACACAGATATTAATAAGGCTTGTCCCAAAGACCCCTTCCCGTTGCCGCGCATCGACCAGATTGTTGACTCCACAGTTGGGTGTGATCTGTTGTCATTCCTCGATGCCTACTCCGGCTACCACCAGATCTTCATGACAAGGGAAGATGAAGAGAAAACGACATTCATCACCCCATGTGGTATGTATTTCTTTATACGGATGCCTTTTGGGTGGAAGAGTGTTGGTTCAACGTTTGCAAGGGCGGTCCAGATTGGTTTTGAACCCCAGCTCCATAGAAATATGGAAGCTTATATGGATGATATAGTGGTCAAAACCAAGAACAGGGCAACCCTCATATCAGATTTACAAGAAACATTTGCAAACCTACGCAAGATCAATCTCAAGCTGAACCCTGAGAAGTGCGTCTTCGGCGTCCCGTCTGGCAAGCTTCTCGGGTTCTTTGTGTCACAGTGTGGGATAGAGGCCAATCCAGACAAGATCAAAGCTATAGAGCAGATTGAAGCGCCCAAGCGAGTCAAGGATGTGCGTCGGCTTGCTAGTTGCGTTGCCGCCATGAGCAGGTTCATTTCCAAGTCTGCCGAGCGCGCCCTTCCCTTTTTCAAGATTTTGAAAAAGGCAGGCCCGATGGAGTGGACACCAGAAGCCGAAGCAGCATTGCGAGATTTGAAGAGGTACCTCTCCTCCGCGCCAATACTAGTTGCACCTAGGCCACAGGAACCGTTGCTGCTGAACCTGGCGGCAACGAACCAGGTGGTCAGCGCCGCACTAGTGGCGCAGAGAGAAATTGATGATGAGGTAATAGCAGCGACGGAGCCCGATGCCACCGATGCCGAGACGATGCAGCCAATTGAAGTGCCGCCGAAGAAGAAAATGATGCAGCACCCGGTCTACTTTGTTAGTTCCCTCCTGTAGGGGGCTAGATCGAGGTACTCCGGTGTGCACAAACTGCTCTTCGGCCTTCTTATGGCCTCGAGGAAGCTGCGTCACTACTTCCAGGTGCACGAAATCACTGTCGTCACTCGCCTCCCTCTGCAACGGATATTGCACAATCTAGACGCAATGGGAAGGATCGTAGAGTGGGCACTGGAACTGTCCAGTTTTGGCCTCAAGTTTGAGAGTACCTCGACGATTCAAAGCCGAGTCCTGGCGGAGTTCATTGCAGAATGGACCACGACGCCTGGCAAAGAAACCCAAGAGACTGCTTTCCCCGGCAAGGAGGCAAGTTGTGACTAGATCATGTACTTTGATGGAGCTTTCTCCTTACAGGGCGCCGGGGCTGGTGTACTGCTTGTCGCGCCCACCAGAGAGCACCTCAAGTACGTGATCCAGATGCACTTCCCCAGGGAGGTGTCAACAAACAATACGGTTGAGTACGAAGGGCTGCTTGTCGGTCTTAGGATCGCGGCGGACCTCGGAATCAAGAAACTCGTCGTCAGAGGCAACTTGCAACTTGTCGTCAAGCAAGTCAACAAGGATTACCAGAGCCCATTGATGAAGGCCTACGTCGATGAAGTGAGAAAGCTGGAAGAGCGTTTTGATGGTATACAGGCGGAATATGTTCCCCGAGCAGAGAATGATATCGCCGATTACCTGTCAAAACGCACTGCCCTCAAGCTACCTATGGAACCAGGTACCTTTGTGCTTCGGCTAACTCAGCCATCCGTTGATCCATCAACAGAGCAGAACAAGAGGAGAAAATCAAGGCCCGGCAAGTACTTTCCCGTCGAGCTCCCCGAAGCCGCCGGCAAGGATGTTGCCGGAGACACTGAGCCTGCCACGGGACGGCTAGCTCCGACAGAGCATCAAGCTCTTGCCATGGAGACAGCCGCTCTGATAGCGGAGGAAATGCCTTTAGTCCTCGCCGTCGAGCCCCAAGCTCCAGCGTGGGCACAACATACCATCCGATTCCTCCAAACAGGGGAACTTCCTGAGGAGCAGGAAGAAGCGGAAAAAGTAGCCCGTCGCTCTACTATGTACCAGTTCGGCGATGACATCCTGTACAGAAAGAGGCCGAACGGCGTGAAATTGAAGTGTATCCCTCGAGAGGAAGGACTAGGGCTGTTGGCGGAGATACATGGAGGCATATGTGGATCCCACATCGGGTCAAGGGCCCTTGCCGGCAAAGCGTTTTGGCAAGGCTTCTTCTGGCCCACCGCCCTCCAGGATGCGATGACACTAGTCACCAGGTGTGAAGCATGTCAGTTCCATTCAAAGAAGCTTCATCAGCCAGCTCAAGCCCTTCAAACCATTCCTCTCTCCTGGCCTTTCTCGGTCTGGGGGCTCGACATACTGGGCCCTTTCCCCCGCGCTGTCAGGGGCTTTGAGTACTTGTACGTTGCAATCGACAAGTTCACAAAGTGGCCAGAAGTGGAAGCAGTGAGGAAGGTGTAACACCCCGGATGTAACTTTCCCAATTTGTACTCCAACTCTTGCCGTTTCCGGTGTTAAGTTATATTTATTTTCTCGGGTTCGGCTTTTTGTCTCCATGTGTTGTTTTCTTTGTCATGCATCTCATATCATGTCATCATGTGCATTGCATTTGCATACGTGTTCATCTCATGCATTCGAGCATTTTCCCCGTTGTCCGTTTTGCATTCCGGCGCTTCGTTCTCCTCCGGTGGTCATTTCTAGCTTTCTTTCGTGTGTGGGGATTAAACATTTCCGGATTGGACCGAGAGTTGTCATGCGGCCTTGGTTTACTACCCGTAGACCGCCTGTCAAGTTTCGTGCCATTTGGACTTTGTTTGATACTCCAACGGTTAACCGAGGGACCAAAAAGGCCTCGTGTGTGTTGCAGCCCAACACCCCTCCAATTTGGCCCAAAACCCCCCAAACTCTGCTCCATGTCCTAGAGCGTTTGATCACGATCGCGTGGCCGAAAACCGCACCTCATTTGGACTCTCCTAGCTCCACTTATGTCTATAAATAGACCCCTCCATTTTCTTCTTCTTCTTCCCCCCGAAACCCTGGATCCGCCACCTCGCGCGCGCCGGACACAAGTCCCACCGACGAACTTTGTCCGCCCCGACGTCCGCTGACACGTGGCGCCCCCTCATTTGCCCTGCACCTCAGGCCCACATCGCCGCCGCCACCAGCCCGCGGGGCCCAGGACGGGCCCTCCCCGGCCCACGCGCGCGCCGCGCCTCCCTCTGGTGGCCGGCGCCGCCGCGGGCCACCACCCCGCGGGCCCGAGCCGGAGCTCGCCGTGCCACCACCGCCCTTCGCCGCCATCGCCGCCTCCGGCCGCCACAGCCGCCGCCCCGCCCGGCCGTCGCCGCGCGCCACTTTGCCGGCCGCCGTTGACCCCGCCGTCCGGTAGCCCCTCGCCGGCGCCGACTTCCTCCTCGCCGGAGCCCTGCAACCTCGCCGGAGAGCTTTGGTGAACAGTGCCGCCGCCTCGGTTTCCGTGCAACCCTAGATCTGGGGTTGTTTTTTTTTCTCTAAGTCATTAAATTTTCAGTCCAAGTTGCTCTGTTCAAGGCTCTGTAACTTTGCATCCGTAGCTCCGATTCATGCATATAGCATATCAAAATGTTCGTCTCAACAAGTACATCATTTCATTCCATTGCATCATTTTCATTTGAGTGCATTTTGATGCCTGAAATGCTGTTAGAACAGGGCTTCGTGAGTTAATTGTCAGATCTGCTAGTTCATCTTAGACTTTTGTCATTTTTGCCATTATTATTGTGTGCATGATATGCCTGTGAGTCCTCATATTTCTGTTAAGGATTTTGTCTTCTTTCCAGAGGTGCAACCCATGCATTTTTAGGATATGTGTGGTGACTTGTGCAAGCTTGCAAAGTGAGGCACCCGGTAAATCTGTTTTCAGGGACTTAGTAGTTTCCACTAAGTCTGGGATTATTTAGTTCATGATGCCATATGTTCAGCTTGTTTCCTAGTGATCCGTGCCTCATTTGAGGATGATCAGTAAAGGATTTTTGTTAATCATGTTATGCTCTATCCATCCATGTCTTTGTTTGCAATTATGGAGCATCTTAGCATGAGTTAATCGAGCTCTACTTTTGCTTCGTTGTGAATCTGGGCAGATCGTCAACTTGTTTGCGATTTTGCCAATGTTATTGTAGTTGATCCGTGCATGCTATGCCATTGTTCTTGCCATGTCTAGCTAGAATTTTGTGCCTTCTTAATGAATGTATACTTGCCTTGCCATGACTTGCACCGTAGTGAGTGCATCGAGCTCGTTTACATGCCTTCGTGAGTTATATTTCAGCATGTCTCAGTTTTCACTAAGTCTAAAAACTGATTGTGTTTTAGCTATGTTCGTGTGCCCGTTAGTATATTTTGTGAACCATTTTGGCCCCAGATCACTTTGGGTCTTTTGTTAAGCTTGTTGAGTAGCTCCATGCCATGTTCTTACTTGTCTTAATCAGGTCATGTTTCATGTTGTTTTGCTGCTCCGAAGAGGGCTTCGTGATCTGAAATTTCAGACAAGTGTTAATTTCACTAAGTCTGGAATCTGTTTTGCATTTGCGTTTTTGCCATGCTTGTTTGAACCTCATAATGGATGAATTGGCCGTAGCTCAGTGCTAGACTTTTGTTAAGCATCTTGTGTACATCCCTGCCATGCATTTTGTTGTCATGTTTGGGTGCTGTAGCATGTTCATTTCATTACATTTAGATGCCTACTTGCTGTAAATCGCAGACCGGTGTCATTTTTGAATCGCTTGCCATTTCCAAACCGTAACTCCGATTCCGGAGTTCTTTATATCGTTTTCAAGCGATTTCATCTCATATTTCCAGTGGCACACTTGGATTTCCAAGTTGAGGCCAGGTCCATGCATTTCCTGTCATATCTTGCATTTTGCATCCCGCATCGCATCCCGCATAGCATATCATCATTTCATCATATTGCTTGGTCTTGCACGTGATTGATTGCATCCTTGTTGCTTGTTTGTCTTGCTTGGGTAGAGCCGGGAGACGAGTTCGCTAACGAGGAGCCCACTGAGTTTGCTCTTGAGGATCCAGTCACCTCTGACAACTGTGTAGGCAAGATGATCATACCCTCGAAATCACTACTATCTTTGCTATGCTAGTTTGCTCGCTCTTTTGCTATGCCAATGCTACGATGCCTACCTTTTGCTTGTCAGCCTCCCAAATTGCCATGTCAAGTCTCTAACCCACCATTGTCCTAGCAAACCGTTGATTGGCTATGTTACCGCTTTGCTCAGCCCCTCTTATAGCGTTGCTAGTTGCAGGTGAAGATTGGAGGTCGTTCCTTGTTGGAACATCTTTTATTTACTTGTTGGGATATCATTATATTGCCATGTTATCTTAATGCACCTATATACTTGGGTAAAGGGTGGAAGGCTCGGCCTCTCGCCTAGTGTTTTGTTCCACTCTTGCCGCCCTAGTTTCCGTCATATCGGTGTTATGTTCCCGGATTTTTGCGTTCCTTACACGGTTGGGTTATAATGGGAACCCCTTGACTGTCCGCCTTGAATAAAACTCCTCTAGCAATGCCCAACCTTGGTTTTACCATTTGCCACCTAGCCTTTCCCTTGGGTTTCGCGGACTCAAGGGTCATCTTATTTTACCCCCCCCCCTTCCGGGCCAGTGCTCCTCTGAGTGTTGGTCCAACCTAGAGCACCGTGCAGGGCCATCCCTCGGCAACTTGGGTTACGTTGGCTCCCGTACGCTTAGCTTATCCGGTGTGCCCTGAGAACGAGATATGTGCAGCTCCTATCGGGATTTGTCGGCACAGCGGGTGGTGTGGATGGACTTGTTTTACCATTGTCGGAGTTGTCTTGAATTACCGAGATACCGAGTCTGATCGGAACGTCTTGGGAGGAGGTCTATTCCTTCGTTGACCGTGAGAGCTTGTCATGGGCTAAGTTGGGACTCCCCTGCAGGGATTGAACTTTCGAAAGTCGTGCCCGCGGTTATGGGCAGATGGGAATTTGTTAATGTCCAGTTGTAGATAACTTGAACCTTAATTAATTAAAATGAATCAACTGAGTGTGTTACCGTGATGGCCTCTTCTCGGCGGAGTCCGGGAAGTGGACATGGTGTTGGAGTAATGCTTGCGCAGGTTGCTCTCTAGTTTCTCGCTCGTGCCTTGCCTCCTCTTCTCGCTCTCTTTTGCGAATAAGATAGCCACCATATATGCTAGTTGCTTGCTGCAGCTCCACATATATATTTGCCTTACCCTTCCTATAAGCTTAAATAGTCTTGATCGCGAGGGTGCGAGATTGCCGAGTCCCTGTGGCTCACAGATACTATAACTCCAGATGCAGGTCCAGGTGACGAGTACGAGCTCAAGTGGGAGTTCGACGAAGACTCTCAGCGTTACTATGTGTCTTTTCCTGATGATCAGTAGTGGTGCCTAGTTGGGGTTCGATTCAGGGCCTTGTCGCATGTTGGGTTTTTCTTCTATTTTGGCGCCGTAGTCGGGCCATGAGTGTTTGTATGATGGATGTTATTTATGTACTTTGATGTGACGTGGCGAGTGTAAGCCAACTATGTACCTCCCCCTTTATTATATATTGCATGGGATGTTGTGATGATTGCCTAACTTGCGACATTGCTTTCAATGCGGTTATGTCTCTAAGTCGTGCGTCGACACGTGGGAGCTATAGCCGCATAGAGGGCGTTACAAGTTGGTAATCAGAGCCTTCCCCGACCTTAGGAGCCCCATTGCTTGATCGTTTTAGCGGCCGAGTTGTGTCTAGAAAAATGTTTTGAGTCTTTAGGAATTATATATCGGAGAGTTTAGGAATTCTTTTTATTTCCCGGTCTCCTCATCGCTCTGGTAAGGCATCCTGACGTAGAGTTTTGACTCTTCTCTTCTCAAATTTCACTAAAAAAAATTTAGGATCATGCGAGTATCTTGGAATCGTTCCGATGGCTTATGATGAGAACATTGTCTTGGTGCCTCCTGTCAGGGGTTTAGTGGAAGTGTCCCGGGGAGTTGAGCTCTGAGGTGTTGTCATCATAATTTTATCGTTGCAATTCTGGAATACTTGAGATATGTTCGCCGACATCGAAAATCTATTTTATGCAGTTCGTTGGTGAGATAACCTCAGCGCCACCCAGTACTGGGGCGGGAGTTCGGGAGTATCGCCATAACTTGTATAACGGATGCTTTTCGAAGGTTGAGGTAGATGGTTTCCGAAGGTTTCTTGGTTATGTGTTGAAGGATGGATATAGCTGGATGTAGGATTTGCTAGTTTGGGTGAGATATTATGCTTCCCCTGTATCCCCAACACCTGATTGCATAACCGGAAAGGTTCGGGAGTTTCATAGGTGGGAATTCTAGTAGCTCTAGTTCTTCTTCCACGAATATTGGTTTGAGATTGGGATTTCTTACCGATTATTCGTTCTTGATCCGTACCTTGTTGATTTATTTCTCTGCCTTAATTCTATGTGGCTTCTCAATTTATGGATATGTGACCATTTCAAGAGGAATGCATTCGTTCATTTTGTTCAGATGTGAAGACTATATGTTGCAATTTCCATTCCGTTGGATTCAGCTTCAATATTTATCTGTCAATGTGCTAATGGTGGTCAACCTCTTTAGGATGGCTCTTCCAACGCGCACGACTCCGAATCCTGATCCGCCACCACCTCCACCTCCTCCAGAGGCATGGAAAGCTGTGATGGCCGCAACCAATGCAAACACACAGCTGATCATGCAAATTCTTCAAGAGCGCAATCAAGGCAGTCAAGGGAATCAAGGCAGCAATCAGAGTCACTTTACTACACTCAACCAATTCCTTGCTAACGGGCCAAAGACTTTCAGCAATTGTGTTGAGGCAACCGATGCTGACGATTGGCTTGTGGATCTGTGTAAGCATTTCGAGTGCGGTAACGTCAGGCCTGAGGACTTTGTCAAGTTCGCTTCCTTCCAACTCAAAGATCAAGCTGCAGAATGGTTCCAGCAGTACAAGGACTCCAGAGGTGGACGTGTTATCACTTGGGATGATTTCCGTCGAGATTTCCGAGCTCATCATATTCCGCAGAGTGTGGTTGAAAGCAAGCGTGAGGAATTCCGCAACCTAAAGCAAGGCTCTTTGTCTGTCTATGACTACAACAAGTTGTTCCAGAAGCTCGCCCGCTTTGCCAAGCAGGACGTCCCTGATGAGAAGAGCATGATATATCAGTTCAGGGGTGGTCTCAGAGAAGAAATTCAGCTCGCTCTTGTCCTCTTTGAGCCCTTGAGGTACGATGAGTTCTACAACATGGCACTGAAGCAAGAGGCTGCTCAGTTGAGGTGTGATGCTTCCAAGAAGCGAGTCAGAGATGCTACTTCTTCTTCCTCTACTCAAGTGGCCAAGCAGCAGAAGTTTTGGCTTCCTCCTCCTCCGTTCCGTCAGCCGTATCAGCAGAAGAGCAAAGGTGGCAGTGGTTCTTCCCACCCACCCAACCCTGGCTTTCAGAACAAGACTTCGTCTTATCAAGCTCCAAGATCGAGCGCTCCGTATCACCGTCCGCTTTCATAGGTCACATGCAACAAGTGCCAACAGAAGGGTCACTATGCCAACAAGTGTTTCAACCAGAGGCGTCTTCCTCCTCCTCCTCCTGTCAGATCGGCAAGTACAGCTGTGGTCAAGCATAACCCCAAGCATGCCAAGGTGAATTTGATGAATGCAGCTCAGGCAGAGGACTCGTCAGATGTGATCATGGGTAACTTTCTAGTTAACTCTTTTCCAGCAAAAGTTCTTTTTGACACTGGTGCATCGCATTGTTTCATGTCAAGATCATTTGTTTCCAAGCATGACTTCGTTTCACAAATGTTGGGTAAACCTATGGGAGTGGTTTTTCCGGCTAAGTCTATGAGGGCTACTTCAATAGTTCCGGATGTTTCTATCATGATGGGTGATTTCAAGTTTCTGGCTTCTCCAATGGTTCTTGGTAACTCGGATATTGATCTTATTCTCGGGATGGATTGGCTTTCTAAGCACAAGGCTCAGCTTGATTGTGCAGCCAGGCAGATTCAATTGACTCATTCGTCTGACGATGTTATTGTCTTTGCCGCTCAGGATAATACCATTCGTCTGTTTTCTCTCAATGAGAAGGGTGAATTGGACGCCATCTCGCAAATTCCAGTCGTTTGCGAATATCAAGACATCTTTCCAGAAGAGCTCCCAGGAATGCCTCCGCATCGGCCAGTTGAATTCGTTATTGAACTTGAGCCTGGCACGGAACCTGTGTGCAAGCGTCCTTACAAGCTCGGACCTGAAGAGTTGAAGGAGCTGAAGAAGCAACTCGATGAGCAAGAGAGAATGGGTCTCATCCGGCCTAGTTCTTCTCCGTGGGGTTGTGCTGTTCTTTTTGTGAAGAAGAAGGATGGAACGGACCGACTTTGTGTTGATTACCATCAAGTGAACAAGAAGACCATCAAGAATAAATACCCACTTCCCAACATCAATGAGCTGTTCGAACAACTCAAAGGTGCCCAAGTATTCTCCAAGCTTGATCTCCGTATGGGTTATCACCAGATTCGCATTCATGAAGAAGATATTCCCAAGACAGCATTCAAAACAAGCTTTGGTTCATATGAATACACTGTCAGGCCTCGCCAACGCTCCTCCGACGTTCTCTCGCATGATGAACTTCATCTTCAATGCCTACACCAATGACTTCGTTTTGGTCTATCTCGACGACATTCTGGTTTTCTCGAAGAACAAGGAAGATCATGCCAAGCACTTGCGTTTGGTTCTTGATAAGCTCAGGGAACATCAGTTCTACGCCAAGTTCTCCAAGTGTGAATTTTGGCTCGATGAGGTTCTTTATCTTGGTCATATCATCTCTTCCAAGGGCATTGCCGTGAATCCTGAGAAGGTGTCTGCAATTGTGAATTGGGAACCTCCTCAGAACGTGAAACAACTCCGCAGTTTTCTCGGTCTCGCAAGCTATTGCCGAAGATTCGTTGAAAACTTTTCTAAGATCGCGAAGCCTCTCTCAAATCTTCTTCAGAAGCACGTCAAGTACGTTTGGTCTCCGGAGTGTGATATTGCTTTCAACACTTTGAAAGAGAAGTTGATCACTGCTCCAGTTCTGACTCCGCCTGATGAATCCAAGCCGTACGAGGTCTTTTGTGATGCCTCTCTCCAAGGTCTCGGTGCAGTATTGATGCAAGAGAAGAAAGTTGTTGCTTATACATCTCGCCAGTTGAAGCCTAATGAGAAGAACTACCCCACTCATGATCTCGAGTTGGCGGCAGTTGTGCATGCTCTTTTGACTTGGAGACATCTTCTATTGGGAAGAAAAGTGGACATTTTCACTAATCACAAGAGTCTCAAGTACATCTTCACTCAGCCTAATCTCAACCTCAGGCAAACTCGATGGGTCTAAATGATTCAAGAGTATAATCCAAGTATCGAGTATACTCCGGGCAAGGCTAATGTGATTGCTGACGCATTGAGCAGGAAAGCGTATTGCAACAGTCTGATTCTTAAGCCTTATCAACCCGAGCTTTGTGAAGCTTTCCGCAAACTTAATCTGCAAGTTGTTCCTCAAGGTTTCCTCGCCAACCTTCAAGTCTCTCCTACCTTAGAAGACCAGATTCACCAAGCCCAGCTTCTTGATGCTATGGTGAAAAAGGTGAAGATTGGGATTGCCAAGAGTCAGTCCAAGTACAAGTGCTACCGCCTTGATGACAAGGACACTCTCTTCTTCGAGGATCGTATTGTTGTGCCCAAGGGTGAACTTCGTAAAGTGGTCATGAACGAGGCTCACAATTCTCTCCTCTCCATCCACCCTGGGAGCACGAAGATGTATCAGGACCTCAAGCAAGCTTATTGGTGGACTCGATTGAAGCGCGAGATCGCTCAATTCATGAATGAATGTGATGTCTGCAGAAGAGTGAAGGCAGAACACCAAAGGCCAGCAGGTCTCCTCCAACCTCTTGCCATTCCAGAATGGAAGTTTGACCACATTGAAATGGACTTCGTGACTGGGTTTCCAAAGTCCAAGCGTGGCAATGATGCTATATTCGTTGTCATCGACAAACTCACCAAAGTGGCTCACTTTCTGCCTATCAAAGAGTCGATCGCTGCAGCTCAATTGGCGGAACTCTATACCTCTCGCATTGTCTCTCTACACGGTATTCCTCAAGTGATCTCTTCAGACCGTGGCAGCATCTTTACCTTGAAGTTTTGGGATTCTTTTCAGAAGGCCATGGGCACCAACATACGCTTCAGCACAGCTTTCCATCCTCAAACAAGCGGTCAAGTTGAGCGTGTCAACCAGATTCTTGAAGATATGCTCAGGGCTTGTGTGATCTCCTTCGGCATGAAATGGGAGGATTGTCTTCCTTATGCTGAATTCTCCTACAACAATAGTTTTCAAGCAAGTTCGGGCAAGGCCCCATTTGAAATTATGTATGGCAGGAAGTGTCGTACCCCTCTCAACTGGTCTGAAACCGGTGAACGTCAGCTTTTGGGTAATGACTTAATCACAGAAGCAGAAGAAATGTGCAAAGTCATTCGTGATAACCTCAAAGCAGCCCAATCCCGCCAAAAGAGCTACTATGATAGTAAGCACCGTGATTTGGCTTTCGAGATCGAAGATCATGTTTACCTCCGTGTCTCTCCTATGAAAGGTACTCGCCGCTTCGGTATCAAAGGGAAGCTTGCCCCTAGATACGTGGGACCTTTCAAGATTGTCAGCAAGAGAGGCGACCTCACCTATCAACTCGAGCTTCCTTCAAACTTTGCAAATGTTCATGACGTGTTCCATGTCTCTCAGCTTCGAAAGTGCTTCAAGACTCCTGACCGCATAGTCAACTTCGAGGACATTGAGCTCCAAGAAGATCTTTCCTATCGTGAGCACCCAGTTGCTATTCTTGAAGAGACTGAACGCAAGACTCGCAACAAGTCAATCAAATTTCTCAAAGTCCAGTGGTCTCACCATTCCGACCGTGAAGCTACCTGGGAACGCGAGGATCACCTCCATTCTGAGTACCCGGAGTTCTTTCAGTCCTAGATCTCGGGACGAGATCTTTTCGTAGTGGTGGAGTGTTGTAACACCCCGGATGTAACTTTCCCAATTTGTACTCCAACTCTTGCCGTTTCCGGCGTTAAGTTATATTTATTTTCTCGGATTCGGGTTTTTGTCTCCGTGTGTTGTTTTCTTTGTCATGCATCTCATATCATGTCATCATGTGCATTGCATTTGCATACATGTTCATCTCATGCATTCGAGCATTTTCCCCGTTGTCCGTTTTGCATTCCGGCGCTTCGTTCTCCTCCGGTGGTCATTTCTAGCTTTCTTTCATGTGTGGGGATTAAACATTTCCGGATTGGACCGAGACTTGTCATGCGGCCTTGGTTTACTACCGGTAGACCGCCTGTCAAGTTTCGTGCCATTTGGACTTCGTTTGATACTCCAACGGTTAACCGAGGGACCGAAAAGGCCTCGTGTGTGTTGCAGCCCAACACCCCTCCAATTTGGCCAAAAACCCACCAAACTCTGCTCCATGTCCTAGAGCGTTCGATCACGATCACGTGGCCGAAAACCGCACCTCATTTGGACTCTCCTAGCTCCACTTATGTCTATAAATAGACCCCTCCGTTTTCTTCTTCTTCTTCCCCCCGAAACCCTAGATCCGCCACCTCGCGCGCGCCGGACACAAGTCCCACCAACGGACTTTGTCCGCCCCGACGTCCGCTGACATGTGGCGCCCCCTCATTCGCCCCGCGCCTCAGGCCCACATCGCCGCCGCCAACAGCCCGCGGGGCCCGGGACGGGCCCTTCCCGGCCCACGCGCGCACCGCGCCTCCCTCCACACCGCGCCGCCGCCTACTCCACCTCCGGTGGCCGGCGCCGCCGCGGGCCAC
>NC_041384.1:535708736-535733115 GCF_002162155.2 Triticum dicoccoides | reverse complement strand
CCGTCGTCGCGCGCCACTGCACCGGCCGCCGCCGACCCCGCCGTCTGGCAGCCCCTCGCCGACGCCGACTTCCTCCTCGCCGGAGCCCTGCAACCTCGCCGGAGAGCTTTGGTGAACAGTGCCGCCGCCGCCTCGGTTTCCGTGCAACCCTAGATCTGGGGTTGTTTTTTTTCTCTAAGTCATTAAATTTTCAGTCCAAGTTGCTCTGTTCGAGGCTCCGTAACTTTGCATCCGTAGCTTCGATTCATGCATATAGCATATCAAAATGTTCGCCTCGACGAGTACATCATTTAATTCCATTGCATCATTTTCATTTGAGTGCATTTTGATACCCGAAATGCTGTTAGAAGAGGGCTTCGTGAGTTAATTGTCAGATCTGCTAGTTCATCTTAGACTTTTGTCATTTTTGCCATGATTATTGTGTGCATGATATGCCTGTGAGTCCTCATATGTTTTGTTAAGGATTTTGTCTTCTTTCCAGAGGTGCAACCCATGCATTTTTAGGATATGTGTGGTGACTTGTGCAAGCTTGCAAAGTGAGGCACCCGGTAAATCTGTTTTCAGGGACTTAGTAGTTTTCACTAAGTCTGGGATTATTTAGTTCATGATGCCATATGTTCAGCTTGTTTCCTAGTGATCCGTGCCTCATTTGAGGATGATCAGTAAAAGATTTTTGTTAATCATGTTATGCTCTATCCATCCATGTCTTTTTTTGCAATTATGGAGCACTCTAGCTTGAGTTAATCAAGCTCTACTTTTGCTTCGTTGTGAATCTGGGCAGATCGTCAACTTGTTTGCGATTTTGCCAATGTTATTGTAGTTGATCCGTGCATGCTATGCCATTGTTCTTGCCATGTCTAGCTAGAATTTTGTGCCTTCTTAATGAATGTATACTTGCCTTGCCATGACTTGCACCGTAGTGAGTGCATCGAGCTCGTTTACATGCCTTCGTGAGTTATATTTCAGCATGTCTCAGTTTTCACTAAGTCTAAAAACTGATTGTGTTTTAGCTATGTTCGTGTGCCCGTTAGTATATTTTGTGAACCATTTTGGCCCCAGATCACTTTGGGTCTTTTGTTAAACTTGTTGAGTAGCTCCATGCCATGTTCTTACTTGTCTTAATCAGGTCATGTTTCATGTTGTTTTGCTGCTCCGAAGAGGGCTTCGTGATCTGAAATTTCAGACAAGTGTTAATTTCACTAAGTCTGGAATCTGTTTTGCATTTGCGTTTTTGCCATGCTTGTTTGAACCTCATAATGGATGAATTGGCCGTAGCTCAGTGCTAGACTTTTGTTAAGCATCTTGTGTACATCCCTGCCATGCATTTTGTTGTCATGTTTGGGTGCTGTAGCATGTTCATTTCATTACATTTAGATGCCTACTTGCTGTAAATCGCAGACCGGTGTCATTTTTGAATCGCTTGCCATTTCCAAACCGTAACTCCGATTCCGGAGTTCTTTATATCGTTTTCAAGCGATTTCATCTCATATTTCCAGTGGCACACTTGGATTTCCAAGTTGAGGCCAGGTCCATGCATTTCCTGTCATATCTTGCATTTTGCATCCCGCATCGCATCCCGCATAGCATATCATCATTTCATCATATTGCTTGGTCTTGCACGTGATTGATTGCATCCTTGTTGCTTGTTTGTCTTGCTTGGGTAGAGCCGGGAGACGAGTTCGCTAACGAGGAGCCCACTGAGTTTGCTCTTGAGGATCCAGTCACCTCTGACAACTGTGTAGGCAAGATGATCATACCCTCGAAATCACTACTATCTTTGCTATGCTAGTTTGCTCGCTCTTTTGCTATGCCAATGCTACGATGCCTACCTTTTGCTTGTCAGCCTCCCAAATTGCCATGTCAAGTCTCTAACCCACCATTGTCCTAGCAAACCGTTGATTGGCTATGTTACCGCTTTGCTCAGCCCCTCTTATAGCGTTGCTAGTTGCAGGTGAAGATTGGAGGCCGTTCCTTGTTGGAACATCTTTTATTTACTTGTTGGGATATCATTATATTGCCATGTTATCTTAATGCACCTATATACTTGGGTAAAGGGTGGAAGGCTCGGCCTCTCGCCTAGTGTTTTGTTCCACTCTTGCCGCCCTAGTTTCCGTCATATCGGTGTTATGTTCCCGGATTTTTACGTTCCTTACGCGGTTGGGTTATAATGGGAACCCCTTGACTGTCCGCCTTGAATAAAACTCCTCTAGCAATGCCCAACCTTGGTTTTACCATTTGCCACCTAGCCTTTCCCTTGGGTTTCGCGGACTCAAGGGTCATCTTATTTTACCCCCCCCCCCCTCCCGGGCCAGTGCTCCTCTGAGTGTTGGTCCAACCTAGAGCACCGTGCGGGGCCGTCCCTCGGCAACTTGGGTTACGTTGGCTCCCGTACGCTTAGCTTATCCGGTGTGCCCTGAGAACGAGATATGTGCAGCTCCTATCGGGATTTGTCGGCACAGCGGGTGGTGTTGCTGGACTTGTTTTACCATTGTCGGAGTTGTCTTGAATTACCGAGATACCGAGTCTGATCGGAACGTCTTGGGAGGAGGTCTATTCCTTCGTTGACCGTGAGAGCTTGTCATGGGCTAAGTTGGGACTCCCCTGCAGGGATTGAACTTTCGAAAGCCGTGCTCGCGGTTATGGGTAGATGGGAATTTGTTAATGTCCGGTTGTAGATAACTTGAACCTTAATTAATTAAAATGAATCAACTGAGTGTGTTACCGTGATGGCCTCTTCTCGGCGGAGTCCGGGAAGTGGACACGGTGTTGGAGTAATGTTTGCGCAGGTTGCTCTTTAGTTTCTCGCTCGTGCCTTGCCTCCTCTTCTCGCTCTCTTTTGCGAATAAGATAGCCACCATATATGCTAGTCGCTTGCTGCAGCTCCACATATATATTTGCCTTACCCTTCCTATAAGCTTAAATAGTCTTGATCGCGAGGGTGCGAGATTGCTGAGTCTCTGTGGCTCACAGATACTATAACTCCAGATGCAGGTCCAGGTGATTCCGCTCCAGGTGACGAGTACGAGCTCAAGTGGGAGTTCGACGAAGACTCTCAGCGTTACTACGTGTCTTTTCCTGATGATCAGTAGTGGTGCCTAGTTGGGGTTCGATTCAGGGGCTTGTCGCATGTTGGGTTTTTCTTCTATTTTGGCGCCGTAGTCGGGCCATGAGTGTTTGTATGATGGATGTTATTTATGTACTTTCATGTGACATGGCGAGTGTAAGCCAACTATGTACCTCCCCCTTTATTATATATTGCATGGAATGTTGTGATGATTGCCTAACTTGCGACATTGCTTTCAATGCGGTTATGTCTCTAAGTCGTGCGTCAACACGTGGGAGCTATAGCCGCATAGAGGGTGTTACAGAAGGTCACATCACAGTCAGCCGTCAAGTTCTTCAATGGACTGGTGTGCCGTTTTGGTGTACCCAATAGGGTTATCACCGACAACGGCACGCAGTTCACAAGCCACACCTTCATGCAATATATTCAAGACCTCGGCAGCAAGGTCTGTTTCGCTTCCGTTGCTCACCCACGAAGCAATGGTCAAGCTGAGAGGGCAAATGCTGAAGTACTGCGAGGCCTGAGGACAAAGACCTTTGACAGACTACACAAGAGTGGAAGGCGCTGGATTGATGAATTGCCGGTGGTTCTTTGGTCAATCAGAACAACACCAAATCGAGCCACCGGCCAGACACCCTTTGCCCTGGTATACGGGGCAGAAGCAGTTCTCCCCACGGAACTCATATAAGGGTCACCTTGAGTACTCGCTTATGACGAGCTTGAGCAAGAGCAATTGCGGCAAGATGACGCAACGCTCCTTGAGGAAGATCGTCTTCGGGCGGCTGTGAGAGCAGCGTGTTACCAGCAAGCCTTGCGCCGCTACCATAGCCGCAAGGTTCATGCCCGAAGCTTTGAGGAAGGCGACCTTGTTCTTCGTCGCGTTCAATCGGCCAAGAATTCCAACAAGTTGACGCCAAAGTGGGAAGGCCCTTATCGGGTAATATGAGTCACCAGGCCCGGCGCAGTCCGCCTGGAGACCGAAAATGCCGTTCCAGTGAGTAACTCCTGGAACATTGAGCATCTTCGCAAGTTTTACCCGTGAGGCGCGGCTTGCCGGGCCCCCCACAAGCCACCTTTTGTACAAGCCTTGAGGATGACGCATGTAACCCTTTGTACAAAGCCAGGCGCAGACCTTGAGCATAAATAAATGAAGCGCTGGCGTCCTAAGTTATAGCAAGCATGCTAGGTCGAGTCTCGTCCTTGGTTAGGGTTGATAGTGCTTAGCGGCGACTAACCCCTAGCTTAGAGGTCGAGTGTGCATCTCTTTGTCTTTCTTTTGTCTTCTTTGATTCACAAGACACACAGATATCCGTGCCGAACCACTTGGGGAGAAAAAAAAGAGGAACAGACCAGCATCTAGCCCCCGACAAGCCAGTATTACCGGGGACTGCAAGAGCAAAGATTCACCCATGGCGAACCAGGGTTGCCGGGGACTGCAGCTTCAGATAAGTTCTTCATCCCTTATCATGCATTCCATTATGGACTGAGGTATGTGAAACCTCGTTTTCCCGTAAGCTACCGTGCTCCCCTAACTCTAGGCCCTAGGGCTCGTTCCTGGGGCCAAGTTTGGTCGTAGTCGCGGCAGCGAAAGGATGAAACAAGGAGCCTGAACCCGCCTCATCCCTGCCTCCGCCAAAGGCGTGAGGAAGGTCGAGCGAAGTGGGGAGACGGCAAGGCATGTTGCCGGGCAAGGAAATGTTTATCTTGAAGATATCAAGGATTTACTCCTTGTCATGGGTTCCACCCACAAACAAATGACCCGGCAAGCATCCCTTTTTCATTTAAAAAACATTCCACTCAGGTACAGTCCATAGGGAATGAGAAACATGAATGATGGGATTACAAGTTTTAAATTCAACAAAGGCCTGAAGACTTACAAACTAAAAAGAGATAAGGTGCCCGTAATCCCTTTTTTGTCCCTCTCCTCAGGAGGCAGGTCAAGGAGGCGAAAGGGACAAAAGGAGCGCCTGGGCGAGCTACGGGTGGCAGAAGACACCAAGAGAACATCTTGGTGGCCATCCAAAGGCTGGATGGTGATGGTGGCGCCGGAAGCAGAGCTCGAAGACGAGGTGGCAGGACGTCAGCACGCGTCAAAGGCGTCGGTGCCCGCGTACTCCGACTTGACGGCCTTGCCGCCCGCCCTCTTCCTCTTCCGCAGCCTCCCAAGTCAGCCGCCCAAGGAGACGACCCCAAGAAGTTCAAGGAGCCGGCGACACGGATGATGGGGTCGCCGGTGCCGCACGGAGCGGCACCCGACACCTAGTCGGACCTGTCATCCTGCCGCCTAGTACCCTCGTCGTCACTGCGGCTGTCCTCCTCGTCACTCCCGCCCGAGGAGGAGTCTTCACTATCAGAAGAGCTCTCCACGCAGCACCTTGCACGGGTCACAAAGAGCCCGAAGACTTTGGTGGAGAGAAGGCCACCCTCCATCAGCTTAAAATGGAGAGTGAGCCCCTCCGTCAAGCGGTGGATATGAGCAAACGTCTTCCATCCCCGACGAAGATACATCACGTGAGGGGCGGGGAAGTCGACGCAGACCCGTGTGCCACTGATCCCGCAGCCCCTCATGTGCAGCCGCAATGACTCCGGAGGATCCAGCTCCATCTCCCGCGCAAATGGAGTCGGGAGACAAAGGCGACGGCGCGGCGGCCGGCGCAGCCTGATGAAGAACTCACAAGGGTCATCCCCAACATGGCCCTCCATTGGAGGAGGAGCTACTGGCGGAGGCGAGGCCGGCGCGCCACCCCGTCCTCCTCTTCCCCGAGCGCCCCGGCCTTGCCCACGGCCTCGCCCCCTCCCCCTTCCCCTCGCGGCTGGCTCTGCCACCGCAGGCGCAGGAGAAGGAGGGACGCATTATCGAGCGGCGACCCTCGCCGCCACTGTTGAAGGACAGGGATTTCCTCTCTCCATGACGGATGGAACGGAGGAGCAGAAGCTGAAGGAAGAAGAAGATGAAAGAATGCAGGACACCACCCCCCCTCCCGCTCTTTATAAAGGATCGGGGTTGGGGCTCGGCCGCCCCGCTCGGCCAATCAAGATACAGAAGGCGCAGGAAGCCAGGACCGACCCGCCGCCCCAACCAGCGACGGCCCGGTTTCCCGCCTCCACCGTTTGCCACCCCAGGCGCATGGGAGACACGTGGCGGACGTGCAGAACCGAGGGGACGGGTGAGACGACCACTCCCCACCCCGTGATCGTGGGGAGTGGACGCCTTGAAGACCGCGCCTCAGCCCCATTCAGTAAATGGGCCGCGCCTCCACGCCTCCCTCCGTTTATGGGGAAGGCGCGAACTGCCCCTTTACTGTGATGTGACGCATGCCCGCGGGAACCAACCCCACGCATGCCGCCCACATCACGCACGCCTCCCCACGCCGCGCCACGTGCGGGAATCGTGGGAAGCGCAACGCGTGAAGAATCTTACCGCGGTAAAAACCACCCCGCCTGCCCGCGCACCGTTTTTGGGCCTAGCCCAACAACGTGTTGCGCTTATGTGTGGCCCAGACCCGGGGGGCTCCTGTCGGTATACAAAAAGAGGGGTACACTTTTGTACCCCTATAACTGTGCACGGGCAGTCTGAGCCGCGGATACCACCACACCAAGCAAGGCAAGGGAGGTGAGCCAGGGTAAGACCGAAGCTCAAGAGAAATAGAATGATGCCAAGGCCAAGACCACGAAGAGCAAAGGGGACGAAACGGACTCCCCCGGCAAGATCCTTGTCGGGAGACAGTTCTAGCAGCCCCGGCAAGACCCTTGCTGCGGCGACTCGTCCTGCGCCTACAGAGCAAATCACCCTTGAGTCCACTGCCCCCAAAGGGCAAGGATTCGGGAGACATCCCCGTGGCGGCATGCAGATCTTTGTGAAGACATTCAAGATCAGATACGCACTAAGGAGGCGACAACCCTTGGCGGGATCCCAGCCGAGGAAGACCACAAGGCCCCCGGCAAGCGCCTTGCCGGGGATGACAGCAGGCGCCTCGGCAAGACCCTTGCCGGGGCCCCGGCAAGGCCCTTGCCGAGGACACCCACAGGGCCACCATCAGGTCCACGCCGACTAAAGCTCCACCACCGCATGCATGCAGCTGCCGACCCAACCAGCTGGGCAGGCACCTGCGTGGCGGCATGCGGATCTTCGTGAAGATCCACCACTGCGCCACCTCAGCTGCCTGCCTACCTACATGGCATCGCAGGCGTCGCTGGCCAAGGCGCGTGTCGACACAAGAAGGAGCGGCGATGGACGAGACAGATTTCTCCCCCGTCCCCGATAAAGCAAGGACACCTAAGCAAGACGCATTAAATGCGCCTTGTCATGTGATGCGAGGGATAACCTCGCAGCACTGTACCCTTTCCACCTCCTGTGTGCCACTGTGGCAACCCCTTTTTTCTATAAAAGGAGGCCTGAGGCGACCAGAGGAAGGATTGGGCTTTTTGGAGCTCCTCACGCCCCATAGCTAGCTCAAGAACACAGATATACAATCCACCAAAGCAGGAGTAGGGTTTTACGCATCCTCGCGGCCCGAATCTGGATAAACGAACCGTGTGCTATCTGTTTGATCCACTCTTCTCACGACCCCGCGCCCCGCTAACCACAGTAGGGATTCTTGTGATCCCATAGGTGTCGTTCCCACCGACATAAGGGAAACGTTTCTACGCGGTGCGCCGGCCGAAACTTTCGGCCGGTCCCGCGCGAGCCACTCGATCGAGGCTCTCGTACGCCTCTCGCGAGCCCCTGCCCCTGCCTTATCTTCTTTCTCCAATCCCCTTCTCTCTTAGCCGCATCCACGCACAGGGGTCGCCGTGCTCCTGGTCTTGTTCCTTCGGGGGTAGCCGCGCTCCTGGTCTTCCTCCTTCAGATCCCGTCGTCGCCATGGATGCGTCTGTCATCATGCCCGCTCCCTTCGCCATGGCCGCGCGTGACGAGGCCAAGTACCGGGATGCCTCTGACAAGCAAGCGGTGCTACAACCGGCGTCCAAATATGCTACGATCGGTGAGCCAAAGTGCTACAACGGGCATAATTTTTTGCTACTATGGATGGTGACCGCGGTGACCACACCTGCAGATGCTGCAACCGCTCTGGCTAGATGCTGGAACCGGCATGATTTTTTGCTACTACAAGGTGGTGACGGCGGGGACCACGCGCCCACAGATGCTGCAACCCGCTCTCGCTAGATGCTGGAACCGGCAACGAAAAATGTTGGAACCACGGTGTTCATTTGCTGGAACCGGCGAGGTGATTTGCTACAACCGAAGATGCTAATGTTCACGACTTGCACGGCGACTACAACTAGCGGCGACGACCATGATGTTCTTTTTGCTACAACCGTGACCATATTTTGCTACGACCATCATTAAAATCGTTGCCACGACGGCGGCTGTGTATTCGCGACCTGCACGGTGAGCTACAACCGGTAGCATACGGCCATAATGTTTTTTGCTACAACTATGTCTCTGTTTTGCTTCATCCAGTGATAAAAATGTTGCCACGACGGCCGCCATGATTTTTACATCAAAGAGGTGTGTTCGTTGATGGCGACAGTAGATGACGAGCACGACGAACAAGGGCCGATCGGTGGCGACGCCAAGGTGGCCGTTAGCCGCGGATGAGCGCGAGGTGGCGGCGCGGGTGCAAAGGCGGAGGCAGCACGGGCTGGATCCTGTGCGGAAGGAAGGAGAAATGCAGATCGAACGGATCTGGTCGCTTCAATCGGGCGGCTGCTAGGCGACCGGCCTAAATTTGGGCTGATGCGCCGACGCAGAATCAGCGCCCTTAAAGTAACGAATGCAAGTTCAAAAATTCGTTCACTGTAGAGCGGTATGAAAATGAGGCTTTTCTTTGAGTGTCTTCGAACATGTGGACTTTCATAGGTCGGGCCTGCCAGCGCTACGTATCCGAAAAAGATTCGGCCCGTTCCCAAATTGTGAGATCAAAGAAAAACTTATTCGGTGATGCTATCTGCATTTTTTATTCGGTGCTTACAGCACCGATTACTTCGTTCTTTCTATGTCGCGCTCACGCGCTTTCCCGATTGGGCTGGCCATATACTCTTACTGGCGGACGACCTGACGCCTCAAGCATCCGGAAGGAGGAAGAACCCAAAATCATTAATTAAGATATCTTTTGTAAAGGTCACTTCCACCTTCTTAAGTTACGTCAACTGGCGCACTTTATGTGATTTATTTATTGCAGTCTGTGAGTTTTTCTTTTTTTCGTAGATTCGTCTATTCAAAATATATTACTCCGTATCTTTTAAATTGTGAGTTCAAATTACGAATCATCTTCACCATTGGATTTTTCACGTCAAGATTTTCAAAACAAGATCCCACGTTAATAGGTTCCCACAACTTTTTTTCATAAAAAAATTGGAAGGAAATAAACACGAGCCGGAAGCACAGTTTTGCACCACTTTTTCCCCTTTCCGAGACGCGATGTTGTGTCTCCCGCAAAAGCAAAAAAACACCTTTTCTTTTTCTTTTAGAGAGGCAAACCTCTCATAGAAGCAAACTTTTGCCTTCACGGAAAGTAAATCTGTGCCTTCCACAAAAAAAAAAAACACATGCTTTTTTCCTTTTCGAGAGGCACAACTGTTACTCTCATGGAAGCAAACACGTACTTCCCAGGAAAGAAAAGTAATGCTTTTTCCTTTTTGAGAGGCACTGTTGTGCCTCTTGAGGAAACAATCATGTACCTCCACGATAAGCACATTTGTGACTCTCTCGTAAGCAAGAAAATAAATGTGATTTTTTTTCTTTTTTTGAGAAGTTGTGCCTCTCACAAAAGCAAATCCGTGCCTCCACGAGAAGTAAATCCATACCTCTCGCGAAAGACAAAAAAACCCTTTTTATGCTTTTTTTTATTTTTTGTCCTAAACCCAGGGAAAACCGGGCAAAAACAAAAAAACATATAAACCCCGAAAACACGTAAAGAAAAAAATCTCGAGGAAGCACCCAACAACGCACGCTCTCAGCTAACCAAAAGTGACCCTCACAGGCCGCAAGGTACCCCTTACTGGCGATCAAGCTGTGAGTTGGGCCGGCCCATTAAGGTGGTCCACTTTTTTCCAATTTTGGGAAACTTCCAGAGCTGTCCAACCAGTTATTTCTAGAAGGTGAATCTACAAGTGTATGGGATGACAATTGGCTCCCAAGGGACAAGATGATGAGACCCTATGGCTGTATCTCTCCCAATGTACCCTCTTTGGTTTCTGAACTTATAAACGCCACAACGGCCTCATGGGACAGACAGAGGATATCGGAGGTGTTTATGCCAATGGACGCGCATATGATCATGGGCATCCCTATATGCACTCAGAATACACCGGACTTCTGGTGCTGGCACTTCGAAAAGAGTGGCAACTTCACAGTTCTGTCAGCTTATAACATGCTGGTGGCGACCCGACAGAGAAGGGAGGCATGGCTGGAAGGCTCGCCACGGCCATCGTCCTACACAAAGGAATCCAGCACGTGGAAAAGAATGTGGAAGACACAGGTCCCAGGCAAGATCAGCATGTTCTTATGGCGATTATCGAAACAATCTCTTCCTACTAATGACGTTCGGGCGCATCGGCACACGGCAGACTCGAGTGCGTGTGGTTTCTGCGGAGCTGAGAACTCTTGGAAACATTCATTGATTGACTGCACCATGTCCAGGTGCACCTGGGCTATGGCAGATGAGGAGCTGGCACAAGCGATCGCGATGATTATGGAACCGAATGCAAAACAATGGTTGTTCACACACATAGAAGCTCTACCACATGAGTGGTTTGTCAAGCTTTCGGTACGATATGGGCTGCGAGACGGAAGGCTATTCATGAAGGGATCTTTCAGAGCCCGCATGCAATATGCAGTTTTATCAATCGCTATCTTCAGGAACTGAACATGATTAAGGAAGTGGTGCAGCCTCACTCAAGAGCTACATCCGTCCCCAGAGGCGACCTGGTGGCCAGACCTAAAGCCCCACCTCCAGGGTATTGCAAGGTTCATGTTGATGTAGGAGTCCACTTTGCAAGTCAGGGAGCAGCCGTGGCTGTGTGTAGAGATGATGCAGGAAATTATCTGGGCAACTTAGCCCTAGTCATTGAGGGAATGCATGACCCAACTATGTTGGAGGTGATAGCATGCAGGGAAGCGCTAGCTTTAGCGGCTGACCTAAACATACAGAACCTGGTGATAGCCTCTGACTCCAAACAAGCGGTGAATGACATCAATAATGAGGCGATGGGGAGCAGTGGAGCAATAATCAAAGGGATTAAGTCTCGGCCTTTACTTTTTAATTGTAATTTTACTTATGAAAGTCGTGTTGCTAATTATGAAGCACATGCTTTGGCCAAACATTCTCGTAGGCTTCAGCATGGTCGTCATGTATGGTTTGACCAACCTCATGACTAAACTTGTATCCCACTCTCTGTGGTTTTCGTTGAATAAAATTTGGCTGTTTGCTAAAAAAAGTTATTTCTATAAGGTTCTTGAACCATTTTTAACTTTTCCCTTTTTTGTTACTTCTTCATTCTTTTCTTTTTTTCTTTTTTTTCCATTCTTATTTCTTTAATTTACATTTTTATTTTTCAAGTTTATTTATCTTTTGTTAGTACACATTCAAAAAGTTAAAAAGTTTGCTTTTTTGAAATTGATTCATAATTTCAGAAAATATTCCTTTTTTCAAATTTTGCTCCGAAATTCCAAAAAATAATAGAATTTCAAGTTTTATTTGCTTCTTTTTTAAAAGTGTGCAAAAATTCCAAAATGTTTCAAGAAATGTTCAAAAATACAAAAAATATAGAATTTTAAATTTGTTCATTTATTTTCAAAAACACAAATGTTGATCAGAATTTTAGATTAAGAAATCTAAAATCAGAAATTTCAAAAATAAAAGTAAAAGTAAATTAATTATGTTTGCAAATTCTAAAAAACAACTTGAATTTCAAAAATTATTTGTGTTTTCAAAATTTGTACACATATTCAAAAAATCTTCGTGTTTTCAAAATATGTTCGCAAATTTAGAAAATGTCCGGGGAATTTCATAAAATGTTTATGTTTTAAAAAATTGTTCATAATTTTGAAAATGTGTTTTTTTTTGAATTTCCTGTTTTCAAAATTTGTGAATGAATGGAAAACTATTCATGTTTGAAATTTGTTTGCAAATTCAAAAAATGTTTCGGGAATTTCATAAAATGTTGGTGCTTTGAAGAAATTGTTCATAATTTCAAAAAATGTCCGAGTTTTTAGAAAAAAATTCTGTTTTCCAGAAGCTGTTCTCATTTTTTAAAAATTGTTCATAGTTTCAAAATTATTATAGTTTTCTATTTTGTTCCTAGTTTTTTTAAAAAAATGTTTGAGGTTCCATTTCTTCGTGTTTTAACAAAATTTCTGAGTTTTTACAAAGTTGTTTGATTTTTTTTAATTCACGTGTCAATCAAAAACAAAATTTCATTCAACTTTCAAAAAAAGTTAAAATCTTTCGCGGCTTTATAGTTCATATAAATTGCGCTGCCATGATAGGCAACAAATCTTACGTAATACAGTTGTTAGTAATGTTGTTCACTCCCGTGAGGTCTTGTGTTCGATCCCACTCATGCACTTTTAACTTTTTTATGAATTGGTGTCTAAGTTTTGCTACTGCTATTAGTTTCTTTGTGCATCGCGCTACGAATGTAGCACTGGAGTCAGCCTGTCGAAGTGGCTATCAACGCGGGTGACTTTCCTGCTGGTCGCGCTTTCCATTCCCATATAGGGCTCTAGTTTTTGTTCATTTCCCACCGCGCGCTACCATAAATGGGCCAGCTCAGGTTGGTTGTACCTGTGCGAACGACCGGCTCTTTGCCGAATAAGCGGTATGTAGGAGGTCCCTGGGAGGAGCTATACATCATCGCTTATTGCGACGTGGAGCATGGCGTGACCCCTAGCACATCTAAAATAGACGTAGAAGGTCCCTGGGAGGAGGTATACATCATCGCTTATTGCGATGTGGAGCATGGCGTGACCCCCAGCACACCTAAAATAGACGAGACCCAGCGCATCTGCTGCCGCCAATCAGTGCATCATTTATCAATGCTGAATTCACGGATCCCTCGGTAGGGTATCCTATCTAAGCTACTTGGCGAGATGGTAACAGAGACAAGAGTTTTTACCCAGGTTCGGGCTCTACAGGGGAGATGATACTCTATGTCATGCTCGTGTTTTATTATGTTGGAATGTATCGAGAGTATAAACTACTGAAATAGTAAATTTTTCATCTACAATTCAAGCCCCTCGGTTTATATAACATACTGAAGGGTCCCATGGTACATGGATCCTAGTCGACTACATACGAAGAGGTAGAGTGCTCTATGATCCCAACTCTTATTATGCACGTCCAGTCTTATGAAACCTTCATGTTATACGTCATGGGCCCAAATAGAACCGACAAGGGGTCCTCGGCCTTACTAGGACCCGAGCCGTCATGATGAGAGGCCTGTTAGCCAGGATACAACCACCAATACATTTTTTTTAATTTCCACGTACACGCTCGGGTTGCAGTTGCAGTATTAGTTTACTCCAATCATATGCTATCTGATTTCTTTGAGCATGATATTAGCTGACAGTAACTTTGAAAATACGATGAAAAAATGTACAATATACATTTTTTGTATATACATGAACATTTTCGTAAAACAAAATCAACATTTGTAAAATATAAAGTGTACATTTTTTCTACATGATTTTTTACAAAAATGGAGGTTTTTAAAACATACTATGAACAATCTTTTACAAATATGCTGAATTTAATACAACCCTTTAACGGTGGCGCAAATGGCGATCGCTGGAGACGGACACCTCATCACTCGCACTATTTGGGGGGCCAATCGGGATCGAGCCTGGAGAGGAAAATATCTCTCGTTTCCTTCCCCACGAAGGTTTCCAACACACGTGATCCCCTCTGTCTCTCTTTTCTTTCCTCTCCTCCAACCCCCGCCTCTTCCCTGCTGCTCCGCCGCCGCCTCTTTCTCCGCAAATACACTGCGTGCCGCCGCCTGTGCCCGTGCCCTCTTCATCTCCCGTCCCGAGCTCCACCTCCTCCAGCCTCATATCCCCTGATTTTCTCGATTTGGATCTCGGGAGCACACGGGAGGGAGTCCCCGAGCGGTGGCAGCGTCAGATCCCTCCGTCTCGCGGGGCAGGGCCTCCCGTCCGTGCCACGATGACGCCGGCATGGAGGCTCGGGCACGGGCAGCCACCGCGGTGTCGGGTGCGCCGGCGAGGTCTCTGGGGACCGCGCAGTAAGGGACTGGCGCAGCTTCTGATCGTTGGTTCCGGCGATGCCAAGCCGAAGATCTGAGTCGCCGAGCCGCAAGTAGCAGCTGGACATCCATCCGCCGGCCCCGACAGCGAGCTCCGGCCGTCCACCGCCCCGAGCTCCATCCGTCCGCTGCCCCCTACCCCATCCGCCTGCCCCGTAGTCGCAGCCGTGGATAGCCCCATCAGCCGCAACCTTCAGCAGCCACGCACAAACCTTCTGAAGACAAATTCTAGGTAAGTGCATGGGATCCCCTATTTGATTCATATCTCTGTCTACCTATGTATCTATCTATGTAGAACACCTCTCTTGTGTTGGTTGCAGCTATGTTATGCCTGACGAGTTATCCATGCTATGATAGCTCCATAGGCCTGACGAGTTATCCATCATCCATTTATCTACTAAGTTATCTATGACGCTTAACCATCATCCATTTATCTATCTTTCTTATTAGTACTCCAGAACTAAGTCTTGTTTGGTCATCAATTTGTTCTCTGTTGGCATGTAAATTCTGCAAGGGTTTTTTGGTCTCCTAATTTAGTCCTAGGAGTGATACGGGTTGTCAAGTTTTATGTTGTTGATCTGCTTCAGGCCATGTTTCTCTGTTTCTTGAGTTATAATTGTTTGCAGAATATTTTGTGAGAGTTCCTGATTCTTTTCTTTTATTAAAGAAGCAAACACATATTGTTTTCTTGAAAAGATTGACAGCTTGGACTTTGAATTTGCCGTATGTTAGTCATACTAATAATTTCTGGACCAGCTTAATAGTTTTTGTAGGACCATAGCAAAGAATTATAGCACCAGCCACTTTATTTAACGATAGATTTTTTAGCATCTACTTGTTGTACTAAAGTATCATGGTTTTCTGAATTTAATATGTAAACGTGTCACCATCGGGCATGCAGCTCTCATCTCTACTCTCTCTCATCCGCTAGGGATGGAGGGGCTGCCGAAATCCACCTCGAGGCAGAGGGGTAGGCAGAAGGTGGCGAGCGTTCCACTCGACGGCGAGCCATGGGTGATGGCGATCGCAACGCAAAGTTTTCCGATCTGCCTGTCTTCAAGGGCGTGGAGCGACGGAGGTTGTCTCCCTCCTTCCACACGGTCGCAACATCGGGAGAGGATTCAGCCCCCGTGTGGTTCTGCACCAAGGTCAGTGACGAGGGTGATTGGTAGTTCACGCTTACTATGGATGATTAGTGGAAGTATGTAGCACACAAGTGCTTACAGTAGGAACTTAAAAAGCTGGCTTGATGCAGTTATGTACTGTATTGGTTCTGAATTACCCCTACTTGTGCAGTTTCTGTCAAGAATGGAATCTACGAGTTCTGGAACTGGTTTGATGATAGGACATGGTAAGAGCCTCATAGACAGCTGAATAATTTAATAATGTGCGGGTTATTTGTAAAGCGGAAACACAGTTAGAATACATGGCTGAATTATCTTCTGCTGCTTCTATTTTAAGTATCCCATTGGTCGTGTGATCAGTGTGACACTATGTATACTGGGTTGACTTTGACAGCTGGAAGCATTTGGTGGTATGTTACTGAAAAATGTGCCCGAAATATTTGATCGGTCTACTAAGTTGGTAAACGCTCTGAACATCCAAGTGTTGGTGGAGACCGTTTGCGTGTTACTGCTCCAATTATCTCAGCAAATGCTTCCCGGGCTACTTACCTCTTGACAAAGGTTGTATTTCACAGAAGCATGTATTCTCAGTTTCTCACAGTAGCCAGAGTGTATCGCTTTTTTATCTGGTAATTCTGTTCTCATTAATGTTAATGTTTCTGTACGAAGCAAAGGGCACTGGTGCTGGATGGATGCCAGCAGCTATTCTGGCAATGGTAAATTGCACTTGATTTATAGATGTTTTCATTTTCATATGCCACGGTCTAAGTGGAAATATAAATACTTTTCGATGAAGCTAGGGATGCCATTAAGTAGCTTTAGCTTTACCTATCTTTGGGTGGGAACATTACACTCTTCAACAACGAAAGAGAGGGCGAGAGGTGATCCTTCTGCTCTTTACTTGTGAATCTCTATTTCTTACTAGCTCGGGGAACTTGCACCCAACAAATTAATGGATGATCTTGCAAACCTCATCAAGTATATTAGTAGTTAAACTGTGAATTTGAAAACAAAAAAATTGTACATTTGTTCGTGTTGAATTTAGATGTGTTCTTGGGCAATAATTGATGGTAGATAATACATGATGGGGGATGGCCTTCATTGCTACAATTACTTTTCCTATCCCTCCTTAGTTTCTTGGATGTATATTAGTTTTTGTTTGCCCCTTTATTTTTAGGGGAAGTTTTCTTACTGCCACAGCTTGGTTGTTCTAACATGACAAAATGTTGGATTTAATATCTTGCTAAATACTGGATACTAGCTCATTTTACTTCAGCTCATAAGGAAAGGTCTGTATGCAAAGCGTGTCATGGGACGGTATGCTGGAATAAACACATATAGCCAGTTCATGTTTACCCTTTTCTTTACACATATGATTGGGACTAGCAAATTCACATATACAAATATGTTTCTAGAGCAAGGATGAGAAGCACTCCATAAACAACCACAATTGATGGGATGACGGAACTTTAGGTCAAACCACACAGGTTTCGCTTGTTGATATTTCTGGCATATACTTGATGAAATATACATAAATATGTGTTCTTTCGTATAGGTTTTCACCAGAATCAAGCATCAGTTCAATGGGAACTGGAATGATGAAAACACTTGTCGTGCCTCAGAGTGTGGCGCCGAAGAGAAGGACGAGCAGTCAGTGGTGTCTTCGTCTTCGCCGATTGTGCTGGTGTGTTATTCCTTTCCCTGCTCCGCCGCCTAGGATACTCCACCACCAGACCTGGCCAAACAGGCCGGCCCGGCACGGCCCGGCACGGCCTGTGCTAATCGTGCCTGGCCTGGCACGGCCCGCCGTGGCACGTTTAATAGCTGGGCCATGCCGTGCCGGCCCACAGGCGCTGCTCCTTGGCCCAGGCACGGCCTGATTAGTAAATGGGCCGGCCCATGGCCCGTTTAGCACGCTGGGTTGTATATTTTCAGCCTGTTGGGCTGGTTTTTAGGCCTATTGGGCTATATTTTAGGTATACATATGTAAAAAAATTCTGAAAATTATATAAAAGAATTAAACGGGTCGTGCCTGGCCCATGGCGGGCCGTGCCGGCGTGCTCGCTTGCTGGCCTGTTTGTCCCGGCCCGTTTGGCCAGCTATATCCACCACCATGGGATTCGACTATGGCCTTGCCTTGGATGGGTTGAGGATGATCAGTACATCTGGATTTTGCCATCCTTCTTGGTTGTGATTTTCATTCGATTTTCCTCCTTGTTTAGCTTCTCTTCTATGCATGCATGGTGTATATGCCCTTCGGAGGATTGTGTTAATGCATCAAATAGGATGTGTGCACGTATTTTATCATGGATCTTTGATCCACAGTCTAACAATTTTTTGTTCTGATGGCTGCAATTATGTGACACAGAAGGTGCTTCTTGCTTGTTTATTCAAATGACTAAAAGAAAATACCCCCTTCTTTTTATAGTACACATTCCCTTGACATACATTCCAAAAAATTTAAGCACCCACATTTTAATTTATTTTGGCAAGGCCAGGGCTGGGGGAATCCCCACATTATATATCTGCTTACATTTCAGTTTAACACTTTTGAGCAAGTTGTTCTTTATTTTGCCAGTGCGTAGATGCGGAAGACCGGCAACCGACGGCAATATGTTCATGTGGCTTCAAGCATAGGTTATTCATGGAGGTACATAGTTTGAAGTCCCTTTTGTATTATTCTTAGGAGAATGGAGTAAATAATATGTGATGCCTTGTTCTGTCAATACCACTGTAAAGTTTCGGTGTTTAATTTTCTTGGTGATCTCTCATAGGTTTATATATATGTTCTCGGTTTCTAGAATTGTTCTGTATTATCTGCAGATATGCCACAATTGCCACCTGAGGCCATTATGAATTGTGGTGGGATGGCACAAACAAGAAGAGATGGTATCAGGTGACTTAGTGATAGTTTTGCTTTGGGAGTATTAAGAAGAGTGACACGTATTGTGGTTAAAGTCCGCAAAGATATGTTAGCTTTTATTTTGAATTGATGGTTGTGCTCTGGCATTCACCTTGTAACACTTTATAGAACTTCTGGTTTGCTCTGTTTGCTATGCTATGCTATATGCCTGAACATTTTAATGATGTATTTCTGTTAAGTGGAGTACCTTTTTTTTTACATATGCTGCTCATTTGGGCTGCATATGCATGTTCAAAAGTACATCAGCAAGATTTGTGCGCCCATCGCACAAGGGGAGCTCCCTCATTGTGTCCACATGAATTTTTTTACTGTGACGATAGGAAGAGAAAAAATGGGTGAAAATGCGCCGATCCTCTGCTCGTTAACGTGCCTCGTTGGAGAACCCACGCCGCCTATTCCTCCGCCAAATCCATCGCACTAGGGCTAGCTTGCCCGCGCCGGCGACGCGCCTCTGCCTCGCGTCACGCCGCCATGGTCACCGCCCCTGCCGCCGGTGAGGCGACCCTGCTGAGGTGCCCAAGAATCTCTGGATAGATGCGGGCGCCGTCGCCGACTCCGGCCTCGGCCGCGTCTGTGGCAGCGGCAAGGACCTTCACCGTGGGTCTCGGTCTTACTGCTCATCCTTCGGGAGGCTACGCGCGGAGGGGAGGCGGACCCCATGGAAGCGGCAGCACCCGCGCCCCCCAAGAAGCCCCGCATCTCCGCCTCCGGTGCTGCTGACGGCAGGCCTCCCGTGATCTCCTACTAATACTACCACCGTCACCGCAAGAAGTCGTGGCTCGACGAGCCATGGCCATCCTTGACGACACCACGACAGCTGGAGAAGGAGGAGGAGGAGGCGCTGGGCAGGGGCTCGTGGCGGAAGCGCCCGCTCAAGCACGAGCTGCTCAGCCTAGGGTCTGCCCTGCTTGCATTGGGCGTGGATAGAGACGGGGAGGAGTTGCTGGGGCGACGACAGCCGAGGCGCAGCGGGGGAGTGCAGAAGGAGAGCACTTCGGCGCCCCGGAGGTGATGGCGCCGCAGTAGCCAGCTGGAGGTGGCCTCTCCATCTGAGAAAAGATGGGTAGAGTAAGTTGGATTTGTGCTTGCTTCGCAATGAAACTCTCCTCACGGCTTCAGCAACAAGGAACGGCCAACTAGAATACTTGTTCTCTGTGTAATTTTGACGCTGGCTTTGTCGCAAGTTGGGAATTTAGGGTGCCGATCCGTAGGCGTTTGTCGGTTTAGTGTGCAAGGTAAGTTCTTGACGATGTCTGTTCTGAGCATGTGTTTGTTTCATCACTATAAGGAATGCAGCAAAACTGGGGCCTGAATTTTGATGGTGAATGCAGGTTTTCTGGCCCCAAGATGGTGATTGCTATAACGGTTCCATCACGGCCTACATGGAACTAACCAAGAATTATGTATGCTTTCTATATCCCTGGTTCTTATTTTTCTTATTCATGAAATATTGCTGTGGCTGACTGGATTATCCTCAGTTGAATCTGATAATCTTTTCTGCAATTTCCTTACTAAAAGGCTTGTGATGTACTCCCTCCGTTCTAAAATAGATGACTCAACTTTGTACTAACTTTAGAGTACCACTCTGTTTTTCATGTAATGTCTGCACTATAAAGAGAGCCATGTGAAATGTCGTGTAGTTGATATCTAAAGCTAAACGAACTGCATGTGAAGTATGAAGACCTTACCCTAGCTAATGAAAGGATGAAATTTTCCATTTCATCTGAGGAAATGAAGTGCCTTAACCTGAAATTTGGAACATCTAACCTGGATAAGAAGGGATACGATGAGCTACTTGCACTTCCTGTCAGCTTTCATGACTACCAAGGTCTTGATCCATATGATCTAGTGTGGGCTAAAATAACAGGTACTCCTATGTCTTTTCCTTATGAGTGCCGATGCTTCTAGTTGTTAACTGCGATTAGATGCCAATGGTCCTTTCTGTTTATTCTTTCTGTCATCACAGGTTTTATTTTATTGTTTGTAGTCATTGTCCAGATTACTTTGAACTTTTACCGTGTGGTAAGAGTTAGTATTGTAACTATTAGGTAGCTCAATAATCTGTTGACAAGAAAATAAGTTGGTATATACGATGGAGAAGTACTGAATCTCTTAAAGCATAAAGCCATAAAAATCAGCATGCACTGAGGCCTAGGCACAAAGTAAACATGTTGTAATTTCAAGAGGTTAATTTAGTTTTGGTAGGGGTGCATAGGTATAAACAACAAACCATCTTTTCCAAAAAAAAACATGGACCATTCTGCATGTAGTATATTGACATATTAGTTGCTCTCTTGTTTCTGAACATTTTTGAACCAGCTAAGAAGTACTCAAAATCTTAAAGCATAAAGTCATGAACATCCTAGGCACAGAATAATCATGCAGTGAAGATACTTTATTACAAACCATGTATGATATGACACCAACACCAAATCCTTGAAGCAGCCGTCCCATGTAGAGAAGTGATGAGTCCTATGGATTAAACATCCATTAGCAAGCATGAAGCTCGTATCGCCGTGAGAAGAAGAAGGGCAGAAAATAAGCTTGGAAAACATGTGGGTGCATTATGCCATACATTCGTGAAGGAGATGGCGAGCCAACTGTTGATGTTCTGAATCGCCACCATCGTTAACGACTGAAAATTCAGTAGGCATTTCCATTACTCTGTTATTAGAGTATAAAAGAATAAAACTTTAGTGTAGTCAAGAATTAATTTGTTGCAACTTGCAAGCATATGACATGAACAAAATACTGAACTTTTTTCAGAAAAATTCTTCACCTACACATCTTCTGCAACACCAATTTCTCTTCTCTGATTATCATATCAAATGCCACACGCAACTACTTAAATAACTCATGAGATTCAAGACTAATATAAGGTCAACTCCAAATTTTCATTCAGAGGGAGGGAAGGGTCAAGATTTTCTCACCCCTTTCCGGCCAATGTGCTCGGCCATCTGGCCGCTGGCGATGGCCCCGACCATGGCGCCGATGTGGACAGCGAGTCGAACGCCAAGAACTGCATCACGTGCAGGCACGAAGTTACTCAACATCTTTAGTCCAAGAAGAAGTGGAAACAGTGCAAGCTTAGATGCTCCAGGCACAACCTTCTCATAGTTTTCAATATTTTACTTATGTTTTCAATTTTTTTATAAATTATTTGCAGTTCCATCTGCTTCTCATAGTTTGTGCAATCTTCAAATTCAACTTGTGTTAGAGGCTTCAGTTCTTACAACATATGATACTCGCTTGATCATCATGTATATTCTATAAACATAAAGTGATGCACTGAATGCATTATGCTCTTGCCCATTGTTATTGTGTTTATTCCTATCAGTTAAGATAAATATATAACTCTCAAAGTTTTAACTATGGGTGTTGGAGGAGATAGATCGGGCAGAACTACAACCTGAGATTGTGCAGGTTTACGGATACCTCTTGCCAAGGTTATATTATTTTAGGTTTTGGCGAATATATATATATATAATAGGTAAATAAAGATCAGTTCGTCACTCAAATAATTATGAATACCAATGTAGTAAAGGTATGATGTACACTTTCAAATAACATTTTATAATTCTTTGGTAACATCACTGAAAACTATTGAATTGTGTTCTCTAATTTATTATAGTTAGCTTTGTTTCGGATTGGGTGCTAATAGAAAACATATCTGTGTATTGATGCATTCACATTTGAAGGGAAACGGCTGAAAATGAAAGGCGACATATTCGATAGTTTTTTCTCTCATTATTCACAAACTCAACTTAGGGAGTGTCTAAAAGAAAATTATGGCATGGTTTGTTTCCTTCATTCTTGATTTGTTCAATCTCATACCATATGCTCTGCCCTAGGTTCGAAATACAAAACCTGGAGCCTTGCTCTGAAGGTTCAAGGAGGTGGAAGCGCCAACAATGCCCTCAACAGAGCTGCTCAATTGGATTTGAATCCAAGGATGACATCCAAGAAAAGGTACCAAACTTCCTTTATTACATTAACCATACTAGAGTGGATGTATATGGTGTACTTGGGCAGGGATTCTTAAGGAATTCCAAGATGGTGGCTGCATTTTGCATTGAAATTATGAGGTGAGGCTCAAAAAGATACAATGGTTACCTGCGGGCTGCGGCGGCGACGACGGAGACTAGCCCGGGATCTGGGACAGTGGATACATTGAGCTCGAGGTGAAGATCAGTCACTGCATCCACGGTCACTATTTTGTTCCTTCTTTTTTTGGAGATGAGCCAAGATGCACGCGTCACTTGTTTCATCAATTTTGTAATTAACTTTAAATTTTGTTCCTGATGATCCTAAATCTGATTTCTCCTGACTCCCTGCTGCTTAATATGTCTATTATGTAATAACATTGCATAGTATAGAAAATAAAGTGGAAGGGGCGCCTTCCACCTGGCACCGCCCAGCTTCCTCTAAGGCGGCGCCACCAGGTGGCGCCCCAACTACTAGTTCAAATAAACAATGCCCATTTTTTATACACGATGAACATTTTGAAAACATACACTAAACATTTTTAAAATACCAAATGAGCACATTTAAATTACATGGGAACATTAAAAAGATAAACAAAGATTATTTTTAAATAAATGGTGAACATTTTTAAAATTCCATGATGAATGTTTTTAGGACACAATAGAATTTTTGAAGTATATAATAAAAAAAATATGATGTACAATTTAAATAGTCGATGAACTATTTAAAGAAGTTTTATCCTTTAAAAACAGAAAAATGAAATGAAAAAACGGGAAGAGCAACATAAGGATAAAATAGAATAGGAACAGGAAAAAAAGGAAAAGGAAAGCCAGAAATATGCTACACACAACCCAAGAAACCAACGCTGAAACCAAATAGGGAACCCGAGCAAAAAGAAAATGAAACACTAGACGTAAATGGCCTGACCCACTCCACCCGCGGCAGGTAGGCGAGTGCCACTTCTTGTTTTGTCCTTAGAAAATGAAACCACAAGCAGTATCCTTTGCAATGTTCACTCGCACCTTCTCAAGCACAAACAAGTGGCGCATTGTATGTGCCCCACTTGTCGCAACCTGATAGTTTTGTCTTTTTCATAGATTCACTTATTCAAAGTGTTTTATTTCTTAAACGGTGTGTTCAACCGTTTTCATGGTTGGATTTCTCGCGTCGAGATCTTTGAACTAGATTCCATAAATAATAAGTTCAATTTTTTTTCTCAAAAGACTTGGAAGTAAAATACCAGAGCCGAAAACACGGGTTTTTCTTTACTTTTCCCCTTTCTGGAAGGTATAACTACGATTCTTGCGGAAGCAAATCTCTGTCTCCACGAGAAGCAAATTTGCTCCTCTCACAGAATAAAAACAACATGTTTTCCCTTTTGAGAGGCACAACTGTGCTTCACACGGAAGCAAATATGTGCCTCCAAGAGAAGCAAATTTGTTCATTTTGTGGAAGAAAAGAAACACATAATTTTTTCTTTCCGAGAGCCACAACTATGCTTCTCGCAGAAGCAAATCTGTGCCTCCATGATAAGCAAATTTGTGATTCTCATGGAAATAAAAAATGTGTTTTATTCCTTTTTTTGAAAAGCACTATTATGCTTCTTACGAAAGCAAATTTGTGCCTCCACGCGAAAAAGGAATGCATTACCCCCTTTTTGATAGGCACTGTTGTGCTTCGATAGGCACCATGTGCTTCTCGTGGAAGCAAAATCAGTGCTTCTGTGAGAAGCAAATTTATGCTTCTCGTGGAATAAAAAAACAGGTTTTTCCCTTTTTGAGAGGCATAGCTGTGCTTATCGTGGAAACACAAAAAAATTGTGATTTATTTTTTATTTTTTATTTCTCCAAAACATAGGAAACACCGACCAAAAACCAGAGAAGGCAAAAAAATTGAAAAATAATAATCTAAAACCTGATAACTCATACAGAAAAACACAAAAATCCGAGAATCCGAGGAAGCGCCCAATATGTGACACGTGGCGATAGTTGGACGACCTGCTTGACGTGCTCT
>NC_041384.1:535676580-535708352 GCF_002162155.2 Triticum dicoccoides | reverse complement strand
CTCATTGCGACGAACTGCAAGCAAACACACATGGGTTCTGGCAAGGCCGGCCCAGTAGAGTGACTTTTTTTTAATAGAAGATGGGTCCCGAAGGACCTGGACTTATATTATACAACCATGCAACATTTTACATAGGGACCCAACAAAGAGAAAATTACAACCTAGTCCAAACACTTTGCAGATAGGACCCCAGAAGACAAAACTGAAAAGCAATCGAGTCCTTGTTGTCGGCTTCATTCCTGGCCCGATCCCACTGGCACCGGGGACGAGACCACTCGGGGCGGAGGAATGGCTACAACACCACCAATGAAGGACAGGAGGTAGACAGTGGAAATACTAGGTCGAAGCACCAACTAAGCTGCCTCCATTTTGGCTCGACGGCTGGGGGGAAATAAAGGAGCCGGTCTCCATTGTCGGAACTCCGAGAAGCCGCCCTTCGACCATGAGATGCAGCAGCATAATATGAGAATCGCAGAGGGCTCAGATCTGCACCGAAACCCCCTCCGAGTTGCTGCAGAAATTAGGCTCCAAGGACGAACATGGATAGTTCGGTAGCTTGATCCCCTCCCTCCCTCTTCTTTATATCCACCTCCATGGTAGCTCAAAGAGAAGCAGGAAGGAATGAAATCAAGCACCAGATTTGAGACTCCTGCGAGCTTATTTAGGGGAGGAACGCCGACAAGAACTCCTTCCGCCTCCGGCTTCGGCCACCGGAGCACCGCAAACATGAGCATCACCGTCGCAGGCCACTGGACACAGCTCGCGTGCACCAGCTGCATGTCTCCCATCGGCATAACGCCTGTCCTAAAGACAACCATACATCTGTTCTATACGGGAGTAACCCGAGCTCTTCTCCCTTTCCATCTCCGGCCGGTGGCGTTGCTGGATAGGAGAGGGGCCCGAGCTGCGAGTCTCAAGAGGAGGAGAAGGAGAAGGAGAGGGGGATGAGGGGAAAGGTGTGAGACCTTAGGGCAACAGTAAAAATAACTAAAAGAGTTGTCCTATGGGCATTGAACTCAAAACTTCATGTTGCTAAACAGATAATCATAGTAAGCCGAGCTGATAACAGTTGGTGATCAATGTGCAACGTGAAACTTTAAGAATAATTGCAGCGACAGACCCTTTTTTTCGAAATTCGAAACAATTTATTTGTAAATGTGAACTAGTTTTTAATGGCATAATTGGTTTGATGCCAAAAGTTGGCAACTGCGAAATTTTGGCTAGAGATTGGTTGCTTGCCAATCTCATAAAAGGTTGCTTGCCAATCTCATAAAAGGTTGCCAAATGTTGGCAACTTTTAATTTTGCCAAATGTTGGTCACAAACCAATCATCCTCTAAAATTCCAAAACATTTTTTGAGAAGTGTGAACAATTCCTGGAAAAACACGACCAATTTTGAAAATGTGACCATTTTGTAAAATCATCAATATTTTTAGAAAACGAATAATTTTTTAAAGGGGAAAACATTTTTTGAAAATATATTTATTTTGGAGTATTTGAACGTTTCCTGAATTTCTTAAAAGAAGTTATAAACATGGACAATTCTTAAATTCCTGATTATTTTAGAAAAACATACAAGCTTTTTTGCAATTTTGTTTCTGCACAAAAATATTAAATAAAAATAGTGAAGAAAAAGACAATAAAATAGGAAAATAGGAAAATAAAAAAATGGGTCTGCCAAGTCAGCAGGATCCCTGTGCGAAATCCTGACTATTTATCGTAGCAAGCGGCACATAGGATTTTTCTAAATAAGTACGCCCTCGGTCATGGGCTTGTTCGGCGTCATGTAAGGAGTTGACAACTGTACCGGCCGATATTATTCTAGAGTTTTTATTTTCTTTCAGTTTACAAATCACTGAAAACATATTTTAAAAATATTTTTTCCAAATGTGTATTTTTTAATTTTTGAACAGCTTGATTTTTCCATCTTTAAAAAGGAATAAGAAATAATTTCAATTTTTTAAAATAAAAATGTTATTCAATTTGGAAAGATTTTGTGAAATCTCTAACATTATTGTTTGGGAAAATGGGATTTCCAAAAACTGCAAATATGGTTTACAAATTTGTGCACAATTTTTGAAAATAAGAACATCATGCAAAATTATTTATCATTTTCAAATCACAATTGGTTTTGGAACTGTTGAACATTTTTAGGAAACACAATTTTTTTTTTGCAAATTTGAACTTTTTTGCAATTAATCTCAAACATTTTTTCAAATTTGCAAATGTCTTTCATAATTTTGATCTTCTTTAGAAAAATAGTGAACAAAATTTAAATCTTTTGAGATAGATAACAAAATAAAGATATACCAAAAATAAATTGTAAAGAAAAAACAAAAAAAGAATGAGAAAACATGCGAGGAAAAGGTTTCTAAAATGGCTAGAAACCTTCTAGAAGGTTCGTAACTTGGTCGTGTAGTACATTGCCTCTGTACAAGTGGGCTAGCCCATTTACATCGCTCGCTCTCCTTGTTTGTCTTAAAAGACCCTCTATTTTTGAGGCAAAATGCGTGAAATATGGTTCGCCTTATGGCACTGGCGAAACATGTAATTAGTATTGGATTACCACAGCCTTCTTGGGTCATGCGAGTTATAGCTCTAGAGATGCTTTTTTTTCACGATTGGATTACCATAACCTTCTTGGGTCGATCGAACTAGGCGGCCATAATATGCACACACTTGTCAGATAGTTCCGTTGCCTGAGTTGACGACCAAAACAAATGGATCTACGATCTTGCTTTACCTTTTACCAACAAACCAATAGATTACATATCGGCAAGTCCTACTTGTCGCTCATTGCGTCAAATAATAGGCCAGACGCATAGGCGTGCCCACAGATGCGCCAAGGCCGATTCGCCGTGCACATTTGAGTCTTTCTAGATTTCAGGAACCTTCTGGAAGGTTTTGGTCTGTTTTTTCACGTTGTTTCTTTCACCTTTTTTGGTTTTCTTCATTATTCGTTTTTATTAAAAACAATTAATATTTCCATTGAAGTTTGTAAATTTCAAAAAAATGTCAGTATTTGCAAAATGATATTTTTAATTTGAAAAATATTTACAAGTTCAACTTTTTCTAATCATTAGTAAAAATTTGGAATTAAAAAATGTTCAGAATTTTTAGAAGGTTTTCTAAAGTTCAAATGTTTTTCATAATTTTAAATATGTCTGTTTTTTAAAGAAAGTTCATGTTTTTAAACAATATTCAGATTTAAAAAATCACATTTTTGAGAATTGTTCGTGTTTCCAAAAAATATTTGAGTTTTTTTAATAAATGTTCACATTTTGAACAGATGTTCCCAATATTTTTGAAAAATAATCACTTCTTGGAATTATTATTTTGTATTTTTCAGAAAAAATGAAAGGAAAAAAAATGAATGGAGCGAAAATTAAAAAAATGATCACTCCTACACGGAACCAAGCTGCTGCAGTACCCCGAACCAAACAGCCAATTCTCATCAAGATCATATGTTGATGTTAGCTGGTTCATTTAGTTAATTCTCATCAAGATGAGAGTTAGACGCACCCTAGAATATATTCTTGTGGATTTTTTTGAATTTCTGGTAAAATACTATCTATATAATTTTTGTTGTTTTAAGAGGAAAAAAGAGGGAATGACCCTTGGCCTCTTTCGCATCGAGTGATGCACATTCATACTTAATTTTGCTCTTATGCTGTTGTCCAACTAAATCTACTCTATTGATCACTGAATCGGTGAAAAAACATTCAAAAGCAGTCGCTCGCGTCGCTCCTGGGGGCCGCTCGGGTGATCCAGATCTCAGCCGCCGCCGTCGGAGGAAGTCACTGGGCTAAGCCTGCGTGACCGACAGCGGTGACGGGCTTTCATTTCCTCGCGCGGCGGATGGCGGCGCGGGCCTTTCATCCCCACGCGGTGGGATCTTCGGCTGTTGCAGATCGACGGACCTTGTGTGGCGACGTTGGCGACTCTATGGCCGCGAGGCCGGCATGAAGCTTGGTTCGAGGGACTCGGCGCGGCCAAGCCCCTCATCTCCGCGTGGTGCGGGTGGTGACGGTGGTGCCTCCACGATAAGAAAATTTGTGATTCTCATGGAAATAAAAAGTGTGTTTTATTCCTTTTCTGAGAAGCACCGTCACGCTTCTTACGAAAACAAATTCGTGCCTCCACACGAAAAAGGAATGCACCCCCCTTTTCGATAGGCACCGCTGTGCTTTGATAGGCACCATGTGCTTCTCGCGGAAGCAAAATCTGTGCTTCCATGTGAAGCAAATTTGTGCTTCTTGTGGAACAAAAAAACAAGTTTTTTTCCTTTTTGAGAGGCATAGTTGTGCTTCTCGTGGAAACGCAAAAAAAATTGTGATTTGTTTTTGATATTTTATTTCTCCAAAACATAGAAAAAACCGGACAAAAACCGAGAGGACAAAAACCTTGAAAAATAATAATCTAAAACCTGATAACGCATACAGAAAAAACACAAAAACCCGAGGAAGCGCCCAATATGTGACACATGGCGGTAGTTGGACGACCTGCTTGACGTGCTCTCAGCCCCCTCAAAATGACCCTTGCGGGGCTCCAAATAAGCAGGCCTTCCTATGTGTCGCTGGTTCCGACGAACTGCCAAGCAAACACACATGGGGTCTGGCTAGACCGGCCCAGCAGAGATGTGAGACTTTTTTTTAACAGAAGAAGTGTCCCGAAGGACCCAGACTTATATTAGATAACCATGCAACATTTTACATAAGGACCCAACAAACAGAAAATTACAACCAGTCCAAACACTTTGCAGATAGGACCCCAGAAGACAAAACTGAAAAGCAATCGAGTCCGTGTTGTCGGCTTCGTTCCTGGCCCGATCCCACCGCCACCGGGGACGAGACCACTTGGGGCGGAGGAATGGCCACAATACCGCTAATGAAGGACCGGAGGTAGACAGTGGAAATACTAGGTCGAAGCACCAACTAAGCTGCCTCCCTTTTGGCTCGACGGCTGGGAGGAAATAAAGGAGCCGGTCTCCATCGTTGGAACTCCGAGAGGTCGCCCTTCGACCATGAGATGCAGCATCACAATATGAGAACCGCAGAGGGCTCAGATCTGCACCGAAACCCCCACCGAGTTGCTGCAGAAATTAGGCTCCAAGGACGAACATGAATAGTGTTGGGGAACGCAGTATTTCAATTTTTTTCCTACGATCACGCAAGATCTATCTAGGAGATGCATAACAACGAGCGGGGAGAGTGTGTCTACGTACCCTTGTAGACCGAAAGCGGAAGCGTTGAGTAACGTGGTTGATGTAGTCGAATGTCTTCACGATCCAACCGATTAAGTACCGAACGCACGACACCTCCGCGATCTGCACACGTTCAGCTCGGTGACGTCCCTCGAACTCTAGATCCAGCTGAGGCCGAGGGAGAGTTTCGTCAGCACGACGGCGTGTTGACGGTGATGATGAAGTTACCGACGCAGGGCCTCGCCTAAGCACTACGACAATATGACCGAGGTGGAAATCTGTGGAGGGGGGCACCGCACACGGCTAAGAAATCAACTTGTGTGTCTATGGGGTGCCCCCTCCCCCGTATATAAAGGAGTGGAGGAGGGGGGTGGCCGGCCTCATGAGGTGCGCCCCGAGGGGGTAATCTTACTCCTACTAGGAGTAGGTTCCCCCCTTTCCTAGTCCAACTAGGAGGGGAAGGAAAGGGAAGAGGGAGAGAAGGAAAGGGGGGGCCGGCCCCCTCCCAATTCGGATTGGGCTTGGGGGGTGCGCCCCTCCACTTGGCCGCCTCCTCCCCTCTTCCACTAAAGCCCATGAAGGCCCATTAACCCCCCGGGGCGTTCCGGTAAACCCTCGGTACTCCGGAAAATGCCTGAACCTATCTGAAACCTTTCCGGTGTCCAAACATAACCTTTCAATATATCAATCTTTATGTCTCGACCATTTAGAGACTCCTCGTCATGTCCGTGATCACATCCGGGACTCCAAACAACCTTCGGTACATCAAATCATATAACTCACAATACATATCATCATCGAACGTTAAGCGTGCGGACACTACGGGTTGGAGAACTATGTAAACATGACCGAGACTCATCTCCGGTCAATAACCAATAGCAGAACCTGGATGCTCATATTGGTTCCTACATATTCTACAAAGATCTTTATCGGTCAAACCGCATAACAACATATGTTGTTCCCTTTGTCATCGGTATGTTACCTACCCGAGATTCGGTCGTCGGTATCATCATACCTAGTTCAATCTCATCACCGGCAAGTCTCTTTACTCGTTCCGTAATGCATCATGCCGTAACTAACTCATTAGTCACATTGCTTTCAAGGCTCATAGTGATGTGCATTACCGAGAGGGCCCAGAGATACCTCACCGACAATCGGAGTGAAAAATCCTAATCTCGATCTATGCCAACTCAACAAACACCATTGGAGACACCTATAGAGCATCTTTATAATCACCCAGTTACGTTGTGACGTTTGATAGCACACTAAGTGTTCCTCCGATATTCGGGAGTTGCATAATCTCATAGTCATAGGAACATGTATAAGTTATGGAGAAAGCAATAGCAATAAACTAAACGATCATAGTGCTAAGATAACGGATGGGTCTAGTCCATCACATCATTCTCTAATGATGTGATCCCGTTCATAAAATGACAACACATGTCTATGGCTAGGAAGCTTAACTATCTTTGATCAACGAGCTAGTCTAGTAGAGGCATACTAGGGACACTCTGTTTGTCTATGTATTCACACATGTACTAAGTTTCCGGTTAATACAATTCTAGCATGAATAATAAACATTTATCATGATATAAGGAAAAATAAATAACAACTTTATTATTGCCTCTAGGGCATATTTCCTTCAGTCTCCCACTTGCAGTAGAGTCAATAATCTAGATTACACAGTAATGATTCTAACACCCATGGAGTCTTGGTGCTGATCATGTTTTTCTCGTGAGAGGCTTAGTCAAGGGTCTGCAACATTCAGATCCGTATGTATCTTGCAAATCTCTATGTCTCCTTCCTTGACTTGATCGTGGATGGAATTGAAGCGTCTCTTGATGTGCTTGGTTCTCTTATGAAATCTGGATTCCTTTGCCAAGGCAATTGCACCAGTATTGTCACAAAAGATTTTCATTGGACCCGATGCACTAGGTATTATACCTAGATCGGATATGAACTCCTTCATCTTGACTCCTTCATCTGCTGCTTCCGAAGTATCTATGTATTCCGCTTCACACGTAGATCCCACCACGACACTCTGGTTAGAACTACACCAACTGACAGCTCCACCATTCAATAAAAATACGTATCCGGTTGCTACCTCTTGAGCACTGCATTGGTTTTCCCTTGAAGAGGAAAGGGTGATGCAGCAAAGTAGCGTAAGTATTTCCCTCAGTTTTTGAGAACCAAGGTATCAATCCAGTAGGAGACTACATGCAAGTCCCTCGTACCTACACAAACAAATAAGAACCTCGCAACCTAACGTGATAAAGGGGTTGTCAATCCCTTCACGGTCACTTATGAGAGTGAGATCTGATAGAGATAATAATAATAAGATAAATATTTTTGGTATTTTTATGATATAGATTGAAAGTAAAGATTGCAAAATAAATGGTAATAGAAATAGCTTGTTGATGGGAGATTAATATAAAGGAGAATAGACCCGGTGGGCCATAGGTTTCACTAGTGGCTTCTCTCAAGATAGCATAAGTATTACGGTGGGTGAACAAATTACTGTCAAGCAATTGATAGAAAAAGTGCATAATTATGAGAATATCTAGGCATGATCATGTATATAGGCATCACTTAAGGTATCAAATAGATCTCCAAGAATATCGAGGAGAACATTGTATTGAGATCCAAAGAGAGAGAAGAAGCCATCTAGCTAATAACTATGGACCTGAAGGTCTGAAGTAAACTACTCACACATCATCGGAGGGGCCATGGAGTTGATGTAGAGGACCTCTGTGATTGATTCCCCCTCCGGCGGAGCTCCAGAAAAGGCCCCAAGATGGGATCTCTTTGGTACAGAAGGTTGCGGCAGTGGAAATAGGGTTTAATGGTGCTCCTGGATGTTTTCGGGGTATATGAATATATATAGGAGGAAGAAGTAGGTCGGTGGAGCCACGAGGGGCCCACGAGGGGGAGGGCAAGCCCAAGGGCGTAGGCGCGCCCCCTGCCTCGTGGCCTCCTCGTTGGTTGCTTGACGTCCACTCCAAGTCCCCTGGATCACGTTTGTTCCAAAAATAATTCTCCCGAAGGTTTTATTCTGTTTGATATTCCTTTTCCACGAAACACTGAAATAGGCAAAAAACAACAATTTGCACTGGGCCTTGGGTTAGTAGGTTAGTCCCAAAAATAATATAAAAGTGTATAAATAAGCCCATTAACATCCAAAATAGATAATATAATAGCATGGAACAATCAAAAATTATAGATACGTTGGAGACGTATCAAGCATCCCCAAGCTTAATTCCTGCTTGTCCTCGAGTAGGTAAATGATAAAAACAGAATTTTTTATGTGGAATGCTACCTAGCATAATTCTCAATGTAATTTTCTTTATTGTGGCATGAATGTTCAGATCCAAGAGATTCAAGACAAAAGTTTAATATTGACATAAAAATAATAATACTTCAAGCATACTAACTAAGCAATCATGTCTTCTCAAAATAACATGGCAAAAGAAAGTTCATCCCTACAAAATCATATAGTTTGGTCATGCTCCATTTTCATCACACAAGAATGCTCTCATCTTGCACAACCCCGATGACAAGCCAAGAAATTGTTTCATACTTTAGTAATCTCAAACTTTTTTCAACTTTCACGCAATACATGAGCATGAGCCATGGATATAACACTATGGGTGGAATAGAATAATGATAGGGGGTTATGTGGAGAAGACAAAAAAGGAGAAAGTCTCACATCGACGAGGCTGATCAACGGGCTAGGGAGATGCCCATCAATTGATGTCAATGCAAGGAGTAGGGATTGCCATGCAACAGATGCACTAGAGCTATAAATATATGAAAGCTCAACATAAGGAACTAAGTGGGTGAGCATCCAACTTGCTTGCTCACGAATACCTAGGGCATTTGAGGAATCCCATTGTTGGAATATACAAGCCAAGTTCTATAATGAAAAATTCCAACTAGTATATGAAAGTGACAAAACAAGAGACTCTCTATCATAAAGATCATGGTGCTACTTTGAAGCACAAGTGTGAAAAAAAGGATAGTAGCATTGTCCCTTTTATTTCTTTTCTTTTTCTTTTTTTGGGCCTTCACATTTTTTATTTGGCCTTTCTTCTTTTTTTATTTGGGACAATGCTCTATTAATGATGATCATCACACTTCTATTTATTTACAACTCAATGATTACAACTCAATACTAGAACAAAGTATGGCTCTATATGAATGCCTCCGATGGTGTACCGGGAAGTGCAACGAATCAAGAGTGACATGTATGATAAATTATGCATGGTGGCTTTGCCACAAATACGATGTCAACTACATGATCATGCAAAGCAATATGACAATGATGAAGCGTGTCATAAATGAAACGGTGGAAAGTTGCGTGGCAATATATCTCGGAATGGCTATGGAAATGCCATAATAGGTAGGTGTGACACCCTCGATTCAATCATACACTAATCATACACGCAAATGTGTACGATCAAGATCAAGGACTCACGGGAAGATATCACAACACAACTCTAGACACAACTTAAAATAATACAAGCTTTATATTACAAGCCAGGGGCCTCGAGGGCTCGAATACACAAGAGTCAGCGGAAGCAACATTATCTGAGTACATACATGAGTTAAACAAGTTTGCCTTAAGAAGGCTAGCACAAAAACAACAACGATCAAAAAGGCAAGGCCTCCTGCCTGGGAGCCTCCTAACTACTCCAAGTCGTCAGCGGACGTCACGTTGTAGTAGGCACTCTCGGGGTAGTGGAAATCATCAGTTGTGTCATCTGGCTCCTTGGATCCGTCATCTGGTCGCAACAATCGGGTATGGGGAAAAAAGAGGTAGCAAAGAAACTGTGAGTACTCATCCAAAGTACTCACAAGACTTACATCAGATCTAAACTAAGTATGCATCTGTATTAAGGAAAATGGGCTGTATCTGTGGACTAAACTGCAGAATGCCAGAAGAGAAGGGGAAATCCTAGCCTATCGAAGACTAGCATCTTCAAGCATCTTCAAGCATATAGAAGAGTACACATCGACATAATGTAAAGTAGTAATAGAGTTATCAACCTCGGCCAGAGATCCTTTCTCGACTCCCTGCGAGAAAGCAATCCCAGAGCCATACTATCCAGTTATCATCACAATCCAATTCTCATCACCATCCAGTTCTCATCACAAGTATCCAGTTCTAGTTGTATCGATGAGGATACAACTCCAAGTGTCTGTTACCGTAGGACAGGCTCCCATAGATGTTTTCTTCCCTGCAGGGGTGCACTAACTTACCCACCACGCTCGATTAACTCCGGCCGGACACACTTTCTTGGGTCATGCCCGGCCTCGGCCAAACAATACGCTGCAACCCGACCTAGGCTTAATAGAGAGGCCAGCACACCGGACTAAACCTATGCCCCCAGGGGTCATGGGCCATCGCCCCGCGAACTCCTGCACGTTGCGTGGGCGGCCGGTGGGCAGACCTAGCTACCACCTTCAAAAAGGCAGGTGCTTACCAGTCCAACCCGGCGCGCGCTGCTCAGTCGCTGACGTCAATTAAGCTTTGGCTGATGCATACGACGCATAACGCCCATACAATGCCCACGTGATGGTTAGTGCTATCAGGCCAGAGGCCTCTCGGATCAAATATCCAAATCATAGTGGATTAGGAGAACGCGGTAATGAGCAGAGACTCACGATCGATGTGACCCCGTCGCCCCGTCTCGAGTACTTGCGGCAAGGGCTAAGAATGCCCGGCCACGCCTCATAAGTATCTCGCGGGCACCTTCCAGGTCAACCCGATTCCACATCACTCGCTATTAAGCTCGTGCGGGTACCCCCCAGGGCCGACCCGTCTTTAGTAACATGGCTCAGTGCAAAGTCATAGTAACCATAGTAACTGTCTGTCTAACACCAAGGGGAAAACCGAAGGAATCACCCCCGGTGAATTCCACTCGATGTTGTCATCAAGGTGAACGTAAGAGGATCCACCCTCGAGGTTCACACTTGAGGGGTTGCACGACAGAGCCATATCAGAAGTAGTTAAGGAGGAGGAAATCACCCTCGATGACCACGACCGAATAGCTACACTATAGAGGTCTCATCAGGAGTGATGTAAGAGGTTCCACCCTCGGCACTCGATGGTAAATCTGCAGAGTCGTACAAGTAGGGGGGTGATGTGCGGTGTCGGGGCCTGGACGTTGATAACGTTGATCGAGTAATCGAACATAAAGCGAGGCAACTGGGACAAGGTGTGGTCACTGATGGATCTCTAACCGACCTATACTAAGCAGTTTAAGATAAGCAGGTAAGGTATGAAAGTAGGTAACAACAACAGGCTATGCATCAGAGTAGGATCATACAGAAAGCAGTAGCAGTTCTAATGCAAGCATGAGAGGGAAAGAAATGGGCGATATCGAAATGCTCAAGGGGGGTTTGCTTGCCTGGAAGCTCTGTTGAAAAGGAAGAAGTGTCGTCGACGTAGTCGATCATAGGGGCATCAACAGCGGTCTCGGGGTCTACCTGAGAGAAGAGGGGGAAGAAACAGTAAATACAGAGCAAACAGACCGGCGAAGGGGTGAACTAACGCCGGGATACACTATACCGGCGAAGGGGGAAAACATCCGGGAATGTTTTCCCGGTGTTAGGCATTTTCAGACAAACGCACCGGAGGGGGAAAGTTGCAGGTTCACTATGCTAGGGACGCGTGATAGATGAACTGAGAGCGTATTCAGATTAGTCTCGTCGTTCTGAGCAACCTTCATGTACAAAGTATTTCCATCCGAGTTACGGTTTATTTTCTACGAATTTTCAAAGTTTTCAACATTTTCTGGAATTAAATTAAATTAACAGAAAAGGAAAATTGCATCAGCATGACATCAACAGTCAACAGGACGGCTGACCAGGTCAAACTGACCAGTGGGGCCACTGGGACCTGCATGTCAGCCTCTGTTGGCTTAACAGTCGATTAACTAATCTAGCAGGGTCAATTAGGGGTGTGGGCCCTAGGTGTCAGTGAGTGTTTTAGGTTAAACTAATTACTTTTATTTATAAAACGTTATTAGACTAAAATAATAGAGGGGGGCCCACACGTCAGTGGCTGGGGGCTGCCCAGTCAACACGGTTGACTGGTCAAACCAGTCAACAGGGGTCAACGGGTCCACTGGGGGCCACAGTCAGCGACTGGGGCGGCCCTAGGCGGTGCCACGTAGGCAGGGCGCCGGAGAGAGCTCCGGCGAGCCTCTCCCGCGGCGGCTTATCGCCGGAGACGGCCGGAAAAATGCTACAGGGCACGGGGGCAGGTGCGGCTAGGTGCGTTTGAACGGGCGTTCGACGCCGCATCCACCTATGGTGGCGGCGCGGCCCGTAATAGGCTGGAACGACGACGACGAGAGGCGGGGCGGTCGCTGGAGTTCAGCCGCTTTCGGGTTTGGCGCTGCGGGGCACCAAAACGTGTGCGGTTTGCGGCTACAACTAGCTGGCAATGCGGCGCGTCCGATGGAGCAAGCAGCAGTGGCGAGGATGGCCGGAGTGGCGCCGGCGACAAGCCGTGGAAGCGGTGAGCTACGGCCTCGTCGGGGACGGTGCTACGGTGCGCGAGCGGGTGAAATAAACGGCTAGGCGCAGTCTACGCAGTGCGACAAGGCCAATGAGCAGCAGCGCGCGTCCAAATGGTTGCCGGAACAACGCCGGCGACGTGCTATGCGGCGGCGAGCTCGGGCAAGTCGAGGACGGCGGCTAGAGGGAGTAAACGGCGACGGAAGAGAGATAGGAGGGAGAAGAGGCTCACATTGAGCCTGCAGGTCTGCGAGAGTGAGCTCGGGGGAGGCTCGAGGCGGCGAAACGGGGCGGCGATCGACGGCGGCCGTGCGGGGAAGACGAGCTCGGGGAGGTCGTTGTAGTGGCTCCAAGCTTCAACGGAGAGGCGGAGGTGATGTAATCGAGGGCGGCGACGGTGTACGACACGACAGAGTGGCGATTAGGGCATGGTGGCCGCAGGATCGAGCGGAGGGCGGCGACAGGGGCGCTCGGGCAGTGGGGAGAAAGGGGGAGCACGAGCGAGGGAGAGAGGGGAGGAGGGGGATCTGATGTGGGTTAGGGTTTGGGCGAGAGAGAGAGAGAGAGAGCGTCGGGGGCTGATCTCATCCACCCACGGCGCAGCAGTGCGCGGGGGGCGAGTGCCCCGCGGCCGTGGAGGCTCGGCCTTCTCCTGTTGTAGGAGGAGAACGAAAGGCTGAGGTAGGTGGGCTGGGCTGGCACTATTGCGCGGCTGGGCCAAGTGCACAGTGCAGCCTGGCCTATTCTTTTTTTAATTATGTTTTTCTTTTACAGAAAGGGGGTTTTGTAATATTTGGGGTGCCAAAAACATTTTTGTTAAATATGGGAATTTTTCACATAAATACATTGCAATTTTTGGCACAACCACAAAAAGTTTGGAAGAAGTTTGAATTAGATTGAATTTGCAAAAACATGGAAAAGAAATTAATTTGCTCAGTTGGCACTGTTTTAATTTGCTATAGTCCATCTTAGCTTGGAGGTGATGTTGTTTTCCTTAACAATCATTTGTTATGGATTTTTTACTAAATGATGGACTATTTTGCAGCAACTTTTGTGCAACTTCAAAATTCACTTGCAAAAATGAATTTGATTCCAAAGTGGAAATTCAAATGAGATTTGAATCAAGGGTGATCAAGCAATGCTTAGCAAATGATTAGCTTAATCACAGAGGTTTACTGTAGCATGACACCAGGGGTGTTACAGTAGGTATGGTGGCTGTTTTGAGGAAGATATAAGGAGGTTTATGTGTGATAGAGCGTATCATATCACGGGGTTTGGATGCACCAGCGAAGTTTGCACCAACTCTCAAGGTGAGAAAGGGCAATGCACGGTACCGAAGAGGCTAGCAATGATGGAAGGGTGAGAGTGAGTATAATCCATGGACTCAACATTAGTCATAAAGAACTCACATACTTATTGCAAAAATCTACAAGTCATCAAAAATCAAGCACTACGCGCATGCTCCTAGGAGGATAGATAGGTAGGAAAAGACCATCGCTCGTCCCCGACCGCCACTCATAAGGAAGACAATCTAAGAATACCTCATGTTTGAAATTTGTTACACAACGATTACCATACATGCATGCTATGGGACTTGCAATCTTCAACACAAGTATTTCTCAAATTCACAATTACTCAACTAGCACACTCTAATAGCACCACCTTTATATCTGAAAACAATTATTAAGTATCAAACTTCTCATAGTATTCAATGCACTTTCTATGATAGTTTTTATTATACCCATCTTGGATGCCTATCATATTAGGACTAGTTTCATAACCAAAGCAAATTACCATGCTGTTCTAAGGGACTCTCAAAATGATATAAGTGAAGCATGAGAGATCAATAATTTCTATAAAATAAAACCACCACCGTGCTCTAAAAGATATAAGTGAAGCACTAGAGCAAAATTATCTAGCTCAAAAGATATAAGTGAAGCACATAGAGTATTCTAATAAATTTCAATTCATGTGTGTCTCTCCCAAAAGGTGTGTACAGCAAGGATGATTGTGGTAAACTAAAAATCAAAGACTCAAATCATACAAGACACTCCAAGCAAAACACATATCATGTGGTGAATAAAAATATAGCCTCACGTAAAGTTACCGATAGAAGAAGACGAAAGAGGGGATGCCTTCCGGGGCATCCCCAAGATTAAGATTTTGGTTGTCCTTGAATTTTACCTGGGGGTGCCATGGGAATCCCCAATCTTAGGATCTTGCCACTCCTTGTTCCATAATCCATCAAATCTTTACCCAAAACTTGAAAACTTCACAATACAAAACTTAAACAGAAAATCTCATGAGCTCCGTTAGTACAAGAAAACAAACCACCACTTAAGGTACTGTAATGAACTCATTCTTTATTTATATTGGTGTTAAACCTACTGTATTCCAACTTCTCTATGGTTCATAACCTCCGATACTAGCCATAGATTCATCAAAATAAGCAAACAACACATGAAAAATAGAATCTGTCAAAAACAGAATAGTCTGTAGTAATCTGTAGGTTACGAATACTTCTGTAACCCCAAAAATTCTTAAATAAATGGTTGGACGTGAGGAATTTATCTATTAATCATCTAAAAAAAGAATCAACTTAATTGCACTCTCCAGTAAAAATGGCAGCAAATCTCGTGAGTGCTATAGTTTCTTTTTTATACAGCTAGATCGCAAAGATTTTCCCCAAGACTTCCCAAAGGTTCTACTTGGAACAAACACTAATTAAAAGCAAAAAACCACATCTAAACATAGGTAGATAAATTATTTATTACTAAAAAGAACCAAAAATCAAGAAACAAAAATAAAATTGGGTTTCCTCCCAACAAGCGCTATCGTTTAACGCCCCTAGCTAGGCATTGACAATTTCAAAGATGCTCACATGAAAGACAAGAATTGAAGCACAAAGAGAGCATCATATATCATGTGAAAAACACATCTAAATCTAACATACTTCCTATGCATAGGCATCTTATAGGAAAACAAATTATCATATCAAGAAAAAACTAGCATATGCAAGGAAGCGAAAAGAAACAATAGCAATCTCAACATAACTAGAGGTAATTTAGTAACATGAAAATTTCTACAATCATATTTTCCTCTCTCATAATAATTACATGTGGGATCATAAGAAAATTCAACAAAATAGCTATCACATAAAATATTTTCAACATGATCCACATGCACGCAAAGTTGACACTCTTCCAAAATAGTGGGATTAACATTAACTAAAGTCATGACCTCTCCAAACCCACTTTTATCGAAAATTGCATAAGATTGAACATTCTCTAAATATGTGGGATCTAAAGTTGACACTCTTCCAAACCCACTTTCAATAATATTTCAAACACTATTATCAATCTCATATTCATCATGGGGCTTAAATAAATTTTCAAGATCAAAAGAAGAATCACCCCAATCATGATCATTGCAACAAGTAGTAGACATAGAAAAACTAGCATCCCCAAGATTAGGGTTTTGCATATTATTAGCACAATTGACATCAATATAATTTATACTAAAATCATTGCAATCTTGCTTTTGATTCAAGGAACTATAGCAAATTCATCTTCATAAATATTGGCATCATGGCCACAAGAATAGCAAGCATCATGTTCATCAAGGGATATTTCAATCAAATCATTGGAATCATAATTATCTATAGATTCATGCATATCATTATTTTCTTCCAAAATAGCGATCATTCTTTCAATGAATTCTTTGACATAGACATTATGAGCATAATTTTCATAGCAATATTTAAGTATGTCAAGATTTTAAGATTCGTAGAGAGTAATATCATACTTTTCAATCAAAGAAGCAACTTCATAAGCACCCTTAAAAGCAACAAATTCTTCAATTTGTTCAATATCATAGTAACTATAAACACCCTTTGCATAAGAAGATAAGATTTCATTTTCATTAAACTCACATAGGTAGGGAAGGTGTTTTTTAGGGTTCTTAGAGCAACAAGTAAAATCACAAATTTCACAAATATTCTAAGCATAACACAACAATCTGTTTATTTGATCCCATAAGAGTTTTCCTTTTTTCAGACAAACGGTGATGCACAAAACGAGCATGCTCATCTAAAGATTTCCCATCAACTAGGCTAGTTGGGGTTTCAGCACGAGCGCACAAGGACCGAAGATGATCCAAATAGAACACTTTAAGTGGATCCATATCAATAGATTTTTAGCGAGCAAAGGTGCAAGCAAATAGAAGGCACGTGGAAACACAAACAAAAAGACATACGGGAAGAAGGCGAAGAAAAGGAAAAGGCAAAGGTGAAGTGGGGGAGAGGAAAACGAGAGGCAAATGGCAAATAATGTAATGCGAGGGATAAGAGTTTGTGATGGGTACTTGGTATGTCTTGACTTGTGGTAGATCTTCCCGGCAACGGCGCCAGAAATCCTTCTTGCTACCTCTTGAGCACTGTGTTGGTTTTCCCTTGAAGAGGAAAGGGTGATGCAGCAAAGTAGCGTAAGTATTTCCCTCAGTTTTTGAGAACCAAGGTATCAATCCAGTAGGAGACTACATGCAAGTCCCTCGTACCTACACAAACAAATAAGAACCTCGCAACCAACGCGATAAAGGGGTTGTCAATCCCTTCACGGTCACTTACGAGAGTGAGAGCTGATAGAGATAATAATAATAATAAGATAAATATTTTTGGTATTTTTATGATATAGATTGAAAGTAAAGATTGCAAAATAAATGGTAATAGAAATAGCTTGTTGATGGGAGATTAATATAAAGGAGAATAGACCCGGGGGCCAGTGTCTTCTCTCAATATAGCATAAGTATTATGGTGGGTGAACAAATTACTGTCGAGCAATTGATAGGAAAGTGCATAATTAGGAGAATATCTAGGCATGACCATGTATATAGGCATCACGTCCGCGACAAGTAGACCGAAACGATTCTGCATCTACTACTATTACTCCACACATCGACCGCTATCCAGCATGCATCTAGAGTATTAAGTTCATAAGAACAGAGTAATTCATTAGGCAAGATGACATGATGTAGAGGGATAAACTCAAACAATATGATGTAAACCCCATCTTTTTATCCTCAATGGCAACAATACAATACATGCCTTGTTGCCCCTGCTGTCACCGGGAAAGGACACCGCAAGGTTGAACCCAAAGCTAAGCACTTCTCCCATTGCAAGAAAGATCAATCTAGTAGGCCAAACCAAACTGATAATTCGAAGAGACTTTCAAAGATAACCAATCATACATAAAAGATTTCAGAGAAGAATCAAATATTGTTCATAGATAAACTTGATCATAAACCCACAATTCATCGGATCTCGACAAACACACCGCAAAAAGAGTTACATCAAATAGATCTACAAGAAGATCGAGGAGAACATTGTATTGAGATCCAAAGAGAGAGAGGAAGCCATCTAGCTAATAACTATGGACCCGAAGGTCTGAAGTAAACTACTCACACATGGAGTTGATTTAGTGGCCCTCCGTGATTGATTCCCCCTCCGGCGGAGCTCCGGAAAAGGCCCCAAGATGGGATCTCTTGGGTACAGAAGGTTGCGGCGGTGGAAATAGGGTTTCGTGGTGCTCCTGGATGTTTTCGGGGTATATGAATACATATAGGAGGAAGAAATAGGTCGGTGGAGCCACGAGGGGCCCACGAGGGGGAGGGCGCTCCCTCTTGCCTTGTGGCCTCCTCGTTGGTTGCTTGACATCCACTCCAAGTCCCCTGGATCATGTTTGTTCCAAAAATAACTCTCCCGAAGGTTTTATTCTGTTTGGATTCCGTTTGATATTCCTTTTCTGCGAAACACTGAAATAGGAAAAAAACAATTTACACTGGGCCTTGGGTTAGTAGGTTAGTCCCCAAAATAATATAAAAGTGTATAATAAGCCCATTAATATCCAAAACAGAGAATATAGTAGCATGGAACAATCAAAAATTATAGATACGTTGGCGACGTATCACCGGTTTGTGACTTAGAGTCATCCGGATCGGTGTCAAAGCTTGCATCGACGTAACCGTTTACGATGAGCTCTTTGTCACCTCCATAAACGAGAACCATATCCTTAGTCCTTTTCGGGTATTTCAGGATGTTCTTGACCGTTTTCCAGTGATTCACTCCTGGATTACTTTGGTACCTCCCTGCTAAACTAATGCAAGGCACACAGCAGGTCTGTTACACAACATTGCATACATGATAGAACCTATGGCCGAAGCATAGGGAATGAATTTCATTTTCTCTCTATCTTCTGCGGTGGTCGGGCATTGAGTCTGACTCAACTTCCCACCTTGTAACATAGGCAAGAACCATTTCTTTGCTTGATCCATTTTGAACTTCTTCAAAACTTTATCAAGGTATGTGCTTTGTGAAAGTCCAATTAAGCGTCTTGATCTATCTCTATAGATTTTGATGCCCAATATATAAGCACCCTCATTGAGGTCTTTCATTGAAAAATTCTTATTCAAGTATCCTTTTATGCTATTCATAAATTCAGTATCATTTCCAATCGAAAATATGTCATCCACATATAATATCAGAAATGTTACAGAGCTCCCACTCACTTTCTTGTAAGTACAGGCTTCTCCAAAAGTCTGTATAAAACCATATTCTTTGATCACACTATCAAAGCGTATATTCCAACTCCGAGATGCTTGCACCAGTCCATAAATGGGTCACTAGAGCTTACACACTTTGTTAGATCCTTTTGGATCGACAAAACCTTCTGGTTGCATCATATACAACTCTTCTTTAAGATATCCATTAAGGAATGCAGTTTTGACACCCATTTGTCAAATTTTATAATCATAAAATGCGGTAGTTGCTAACATGATTCGGATGGACTTAAGCATCGCTACGGGTGAGAAGGTCGCATCATAGTCAACTCCTTGAACTTGTCGAAAACCTTTCGCAACAAGTCGAGCTTTGTAGACAGTAACATTACCGTCAGCGTCAGTCTTCTTCTTGAAGATCCATTTATTCTCTATGGCTTGCCGATCATCGGGCAAGTCAAGCGAAGTCCACACTTTGTTCTCATACATGGATCCCATCTCATATTTCATGGCCTCAAGCCATTTTGCGGAATCTGGGCTCATCATCGCTTCCTCATAGTTCATAGGTTTGTCATGGTCAAGTGACATGGCTTCCAGAACAGGATTACCGTACCACTCTGGTGTGGATCTTACTCTGGTTGACCTATGAGGTTCGGTAAAAACTTGATCAGAAGTTTCATGATCATGATCATTAGCTTCCTCACTAATTTGTATAGGAATCACTGGAACTGATTTCTGTGATGAACTACTTTCCAATAAGGGAGTAGGTACAGTCACCTCATCAAGTTCTACTTTCCTCCCACTCACTTCTTTCGAGAGAAACTCCTTCTCTAGAAAGGATCAATTCTTAGCAACGAATATCTTGCCTTCGGATCTGTGATAGAAGGTGTACCCAACAGTCTCCTTTGGGTATCCTATGAAGACACATTTCTATCATTTGGGTTCGATCTAATCAGGTTGAAGCTTTTTCACATAAGCATCGCAGCCTCAAACTTTAAGAAACGACAACTTGGGTTTCTTGCCAAACCACACTTCATATGGTGTCGTCTCAACGGATATCGATGGTGCCCTATTTAACGTGAATGCAGCCGTCTCTAAAGCATAACCCCAAAACGATAGCGGTAAATCAGTAAGAGACATCATAGATCGCACCATATCTAATAAATGCGGTTACGATGTTCGGACACACCATTACCCTGTGGTGTTCCAGGTGGCATGAGTTGCGAAACTATTCCGCATTGTTTCAAATGAAGACCAAACTAATAACTCAAATATTCACCTCCACAATCAGATCATAGAAACTTAATTTTCTTGTTACGATGATTTTCCACTTCACTCTGAAATTCTTTGAACTTTTCAAATGTTTCAGACTTATGTTTCATCAAGTAGACATACCCATATCTGCTCAAATCATCTGTGAAGGTCAGAAAATAATGATACCCGCCACGAACATCAACACTCATCGGACTGCATATATGAGTATGTATTATTTCCAATAAGTTTGTTGCTCATTCCATTATTCCGGAGAACAGAGTCTTAGTCATCTTGCCCATGAGGCATGGTTCGCAAGCATCAAGTGATTCATAATCAAGGGATTCCAAAAGCCCATCAGCATGGAGTTTCTTCATGCGCTTTACAGCAATATGACCTAAACGGCAGTGCCACAAATAAGTTGCACTATCATTATTAAACTTATATCTTTTGGCTTCAATACTATGAATATGTGTATCACTACTATCAAGATTTAGTAAAAGTATACCACTCATCAAGGGTGCATGACCATAAAAGATATTACTCATATAATTAGAACAACCATTATTCTCTGATTTAAATGAATAACTGTCTCGCATCAAACAAGATCCAGATATAATATTCATGCTTAACACTAGCACCGAATAACAATTATTCAGGTATAAAACTAATCCTGAAGGTCGATGTAGAGGTAGCGTACCGACGGTGATCACATCGACTTTGGAACCATTTCCCACGCACATCGTCACCTCGTCCTTAGCTAATCTTCACTTAATCCGTAGCCCCTGTTTCAAGTTGCAAATATTAGCAACAGAACCAATATCAAATACCCAGGCGCTACTGCGAGCATTAGTAAGGTACACATCAATAACATGTATATCAAATATACCTTTCACTTTGCCATCCTTCTTATCCGCGAAATACTTGGGGCAGTTCCGCTTCGAGTGACTAGTCCCTTTGCAGTAGAAGCACTCAGTCTCAGGCTTAGGTCCAGACTTGGGCTTCTTCACTTAAGCAGCAACTTGCTTGCCATTCTTTTTGAAGTTCCCCTTCTTCCCTTTGCCCTTCTTCTTGAAACTAGTGGTCTTGTTGACCGTCAACACTTGATGCTCCTTCTTGATTTCTACCTCCGCAACTTTTAGTATTGCGAAGAGCTCGGGAATTGTCTTATCCATCCCTTGGATATTATAGTTCATCATGAAGCTTTTGTAGCTTGGTGGAAGTGATTGAAGAACTATGTTAATGACACTATCATCATGAAGATTAACTCCCAGTTGAGTCAATGGTTGTGGTACCCAGACATTCTGAGTATATGTTCATTGACAGAACTATTCTCCTCCATCTTGCAGCTGTAGAACTTATTGGAGACTTCATATCTCTCAATCTGGGCATTTGCTTGAAATATTAACTTTAACTCCTAGAACATCTCATATGCTCCATGACGTTCAAAACGTCGTTGAAGTCCCGATTCTAAGCCGTAAAACATGGCACACTGAACTATCGAGTAGTCACCAGCTTTGCTCTGCGAGAAGTTCATAACATTTGGTGTTGCTCCTGCAGTGGGATTTGCACCTAGCGGTGCTTCCAGGACGTAATTCTTCTGTGCAGCAATGAGGATAATCCTGAAGTTACGGACACAGTCCGTGTAGTTGCTACCGTCATCTTTCAACATAGCTTTCTCTAGGAATGCATTAAAATTCAACGGAACAACAGCACGGGCCATTAATCTACAACAACATAGACATGCAAAATACTATCAGGTACTAAGTTCATGATAAATTAAAGTTCAATTAATCATATTACTTAAGAACTCTCACTTAGATCTAAATGATCACGTGATTCATATCAACTAAACCATGTCCGATCATCACGTGAGATGGAGTAGTTTTCAATGGTGAACATCACTATGTTGATCATATCTACTATATGATTCACGCTCGACCTTTCGGTCTCAGTGTTCCGAGGCCATATCTGCATATGCTAGGCTCGTCAAGTTTAACCCGAGTATTCTGCTTGTGCAAAACTGGCTTTCACCCGTTGTATGTGAAGGTAGAGCTTATCACACCCGATCATCACGTGGTGTCTCGGCACGACGAACTGTAGCAATGGCGCATACTCAGGGAGAACACTTATACCTTGAAATTTAGTGAGAGATCATCTTATAATGCTACCGTCGTACTAAGCAAAATAAGATGCATAAAGGATAAACATCACATGCAATCAATATAAGTGATATGATATGGCCATCATCATCTTGTGCCTTTGATCTCCATCTCCAAAGCACCGTCATGATCACCATCGCTGCCGGCTTGACACCTTGATCTCCATCGTAGCATCGTTGTTGTCTCACCAACTATTGCTTCCACGACTATTGCTACCGCTTAGTGATAAAGTAAAGCAATTACATGGCGATTGCAATTCATACAATAAAGCAACAACCATATGGCTCCTGCCAGTTGCCGATAACTGTGTTACAAAACATGATCATCTCATACAACAATTTATATAATCACGTATTGACCATATCACATCACAATGGTTCTTACCTATGCATCAAAACCACAACGGTTCTTACCTGCAAAAACAAGTTAGACATCCTATACTTTGTTGTTGCAAGTTTTACGTGGCTACTACGGGCTTTAGCAAGAACCGCTCTTACCTATGCATCAAAACCACAACGTCGTATAGTGATTGCTTTTTGATCTTCAGAAAGAACCCTATTCATTGAATATAATTCAACTAAAGTTGGATAAACAGATACCCGCCAGCCACGTGTGTGCAAAGCACGTTGGTAGAACCAGTCTCATGAACGCGGTCATGTAATGTCGGTCCGGGCCGCTTCATCCAACAATACCGTTGAATCAAGAAAGAGCTAGTGACAACAAGCAATATGTATATACCCACGCCCACAACTCCTTTGTGTTCTACTCATGCATATAACATCTATGCATAGACCTGGCTCGGATGCCACTGTTGGGGAATGAAGTATTTCAAAAAAAATTCTACGATCACGCAAGATCTATCTAGGAGATGCATAGCAACGAGAGGGGAGAGTATGTATACGTGCCCTCGTAGACCGAAAGCGGAAGCATTGAGTAATGTGGTTGATGTAGTCGAACATCTTCGCGATCCAACTGATCAAGTACCGAACGCACGACACCTCCATGATCTGCACACATTTAGCTCGGTGACGTCCCTTGAACTCTAGATCCAGCTGAGGCCAAGGGAGAGTTCCGTCAGCACGACGGCATGTTGACGGTGATGATGAAGTTACCGATGCAGGGCTTTGCCTAAGCACTACGACAATATGACCGAGGTGGAAATCTGTGGAGGGGGCACCGCACATGGCTAAGAAATCAACTTGTGTGTCTATGGGGTGCCCCCTCCCCCGTGTATAAAGGAGTGGAGGAGGGGGCGGCCGGCCTCATGGGGTGCACCCCAAGGGGGGAATCCTAATCCTACTAGGAGTAGGTTCCCCCCTTTCCTAGTCCAACTAGGAGGGGAAGGAAAGGGAAGAGGCAGAGAAGGAAAGGGGGGCCGACCCCCCTCCCAATTCGGATTGGGCTTGGGGGGCGCCCCTCCACTTGGCTGCCTCCTCCTCTCTTTGACTAAAGCCCATGAAGGCCCATTAACCCCCCCGGGGGGTTCCGGTAACGCCCCGGTACTCCGGAAAATGCCCGAACCTATCCGAAACCTTTCCGGTGTCCAAACATAACCTTCCAATATATCAATCTTTATGTCTCGACCATTTTGAGACACCTCATCATGTGCGTGATCACATCCGGGACTCCGAACAACCATCGGTACATCAAATCACATAACTCACAATACATATCATCATCGAACGTTAAGCGTGCGGACCCTACGAGTTTGAGAACTATGTAGACATGACCGAGACTCATCTCCGGTCAATAACCAATAGTGGAACCTGGATGCTCATATTGGTTCCAAAATATTCTACGAAGATCTTTATCGGTTAAACCGCATAATAACATACTCCCTCCATTTCTTTTTAGTCTGCATATAAGATTTGGTCAAAGTCAAACTTTGTAAAGTTTGACCAACTTTGTAGGAAAAAATATCAACATGTACAATACTAAAACTATATGGTATGAAAGTTAATTTCATGATGCATGTAACAACATTGATTTCATATCGTGAATCTTGATATTTCTTTTTATAAACTCGGTCAAAGTCGATAAAGTTTGACTTTGACCAAATCTTATATGCAGACTAAAAAGAAACGGAGGGAGTACGTTATTCCATTTGCCATTGGTATTTTACTTGCCCGAGATTCGATTGTCGGTATCATCATACCTAGTTCAATCTTGTCACCGGCAAGTCTCTTTACTCGTTCCGTAATGCATCATCCCGTAAATAATGAAGCAAATATGCCCTAGAGGTAATAATAAAGTTGTTATTTACATTTCCTTATATCATGATAAATGTTTATTATTCATGCTAGAATTGTATTAACCGGAAACTTAGTACATGTGTGAATACATAGACAAACAGAGTGTCCCTAGTATGCCTCTACTTGACTAGCTCGTTAATCAAAGATGGTTAAGTTTCCTAGCCATGGACATGTGTTGTCATTTGATGAACGGGGTCACATCATTAGAGAATGATGTGATGGACAAGACCCATCCGTTAGCTTAGCATAATGATCGTTCAGTTTTATTGCTACTGCTTTCTTCATGACTTATACATGTTCCTCTCACTATGAGATTATGCAACTCCCGAATACCGGAGGAACACTTTGTGTGCTACCAAACGTCACAACGTAACTGGGTGATTATAAAGGTGCTCTAAAGGTGTCTCCGATGGTACTTGTTGAGTTGGCATAGATCAAGATTAGGATTTGTCACTCCGATTGTCAGAGAGGTATCTCTGGGTCCTCTCGGTAATGCACGCCAGTATAAGCCTTGCAAGCAATGCAACTAAAGAGTTAATTGCGGGATGATGTATTACGGAACAAGTAAAGAGACTTGCTGGTAACGAGATTGAACTAGGTATTGGGATACCGACAGTCGAATCTCGGGCAAGTAACATACCGATGACAAAGGGAACAACGTATGTTGTTATGCGGTTTGACCGATAAAGATCTTCGTAGAATATGTAGGAACCAATATGAGCATCCAGGTTTCGCTATTGGTTATTGACCGGAGATGAGTCTTGGTCATGTCTACATAGTTCTCGAACCCGTAGGGTCCGCACGCTTAACGTTCGATGACAATCGGTATTATGAGTTTATGTGTTTGATGTACCGAAGGTAGTTCGGAGTCCCGAATATGATCACGGACATGACAAGGAGTCTCAGAATGATCGAGACATAAAGATTGATATATTGGACGGCTATATTCGGACACTGGAAGGGTTTTGGGTGATCTCAGAGAAAATCGGAGTGCCAAAGGGGTTACCGGAACCCCCGGGGGCTAATGGGCCTTGTTGGGCCCTAGTGGAGAGAGGGGCCGGCCATGGCAGGCCGCGTGCCCCCTCCCCTTGAATCCTAATAGGACGAGGAAGGGGGGGGGGTGGCGCCTGTCGTGGTTCTAAGTCTGACAGTAGAATGGGGGGTAGGAATATAGAGGCAATATCCTAGCTATGGAGGAGTTGTACACGCAGGTCTAACGAGTTCAGGCCCTTCTCGGAGGAAGTAATATCCCTATGTGTCGGAGCCCGGAGGCAGTCGACTGGATTATGAGCGTGTGTGTTACAGGGGGTGCGAACCCTTGTCCCAGAGGAGGGGGTGGCTTATATAGAGTGCGCCAGGACCCCAGCTCCCCTCCGTTACATAGGATTCAATGTACATAAAGGGGTGGCGTTATAGGTAACGCCTGTATTGAAGTGCTACAAATGATCATTAAATATATGAGTAAATACCCGACCGTTGCTGCGTAGAGCGGCTTTAGGTCATCCTATATGTCGAGTGGTTTCATGATCGAGTGACCTGGATAAAGAGAGGTCTCCGAGTGAATGGTAGGTCGAGTGGACTTCACTCGACACCTTTGCTGGATACCTTCTTCTGATTCTTGAACTTCTTTGTTCTTAGGACAAGGACCTTAGGTAGGACGTATAGGTCAGGCCTATTACCCTACCCCAGGTTCGTGTCCTCATCATTAGCCCCCGAATGGATCGAGGTTTGAGTGAAAAAGAAGGATGGAGTTGACCTTGCTTCTGCTCTGGCTTTGCCTTGTCTTCATCTCCCGGTGGAGGCCAGTTGTTAGAACTTCGGCTTCGTTTCAGTCGCCTTGATCGATTCAGAAATTGCCGACTGGCTTATACAATGACATCCGTTGAGTGACATCTTTTACATGAAATCTTTGGCGTGATCGGTTGTAGAGGATCTCGGATTTCACGGGATTCGAAATTTTGGTGGAAGCGCGCCAGGCGGAGCGCTCCGCGGTAAGTGGAGTAGATAAATAGGATGTTTCGATTTCCGTGCCACCTTTTTTGCCACGTATCCCGTGTGCGACTGTTGGGGGGATTTGACAGGATGGCTCTGGCCCACGCGTCAGCCACTCGGAAGCAGGCTTTAAAAGCAGCGAGGCCGAGGCCGAGGCATTTGCACTGTGCGTGTCCATTTCCCTTCTTCTTCCGCTCGCATCTCTACTCCGTCCTGCCCAACCACTCTCGACGCCGCTGCTCCGCCGCTATGGGGAAGGATAAAACAGCGGCGCTAGAGCGTGCGAAGAAGGCGACGGGGGCGGCGAAGAACAAGAGGATGAATTGGGGGTCTTCATCATGCTCGGGGCTGCCGTCGGGTTGGATCCAAGGAGACTGGATCCGATCTTCACTTCGACAGGAGGACTTGGATGATATGGCCGAGTTAGGGCTGATCGTCCATAAGTCTGCGCGTATGCCGAGGGGGAAACGGAGCCGCAGCCGTGACCGAGTGAGTGTGTTCTGCTCACCACTCATGTCGACCGCGGCTTCTCGCTTCCACCACACCCCTTCTTTCGAGGTTTCCTAAATTTCTTTGGTGCCCAACTCCACCATTTTACTCCCAATACCATCACATATCTTGCTGCTTTCGTCTCCATGTGTGAGAATTTCCTGGGGTGCCGACCGCACTGGGGTCTTTTCAAGCACATTTTGACCATTCAATCCCAAATTGTGAAGAAAGCGAGCTCGAACGATGAGAAGACTCGCCTTATCCAGATGTGTGGGGGTCTGGGCATTCAGACGAGGAAGAGGAGTTCTTTTCCCCCGATGACACTTCCAGAGTCGGTCAGGGGCTGGCAGTCGACCTGGTTCTACTGCCAGGATATCGTGACCCCAGGCCAGTCGACCGGGCTCCCCCCTTTCTCTTTTGACCATGTTCAAACTCCATCTTCATTGAAACTGACCGTTGTGGAGAAGGCGGAGACAGGCATGCTAGTCGAGAAAGTAGTCCAACTGATCAACCAAGGTGTCACCAGTATGGACCTGCTCGAGGTGTTCCTCAGTCGGCGGATCCAACCTCTCCAAGCTCGTGACCACTCCATGTGGATGTACTCCGGGGCTGGCGACACTGCTCGGGTTCATCCGGAGGAGGTGGAGGCCAAAACAGTGGCCGACTGGTTGATGGGTATCACCGGAAACATGGACAACCCTAGAGGTGCTAGGAGAGTCGACCCTTTCAGCAACAGCAACCTGCCAGACAAGGTCTGGTCATCATAACTGAGTTTTTGAACGTATTTTCCGACTGACTGTTGATCCGACTGACTTATGATCGGTCCCTTGTTTTGCAGATCTACATGGAGATGTATTCAATGCCCAATGGTGAACAAGCTCTGGAGCAAGACCACGAGGGAGAGGACAATGGCGAGGACAGCGGCGAGTGGGAGTTCCCTGCTAACGATGATGAATGCGAGAGCAACGAGTCGGACGATGAGGAAGTGGCTGACTCACCGCCTCGTTCTGAACGTCGATCAAAGCTGCGCCCATGATCCCGCGAGCAAGCGTGGCAAAGCTGTGGCATCGAATGATCCATCTCACAAGCGCACCCGGTCCTCGACTCCAGAATTGACTGAGAAGGTCACCAAGCATCCCAAAATTAATCATTCGAAGGCTCGGAATACCTTGCCTAGAATCAAGATGGACATCCCTGTTGCCTCTGGGTAAACGTTCTTCTCGTATTTTCTTGTTCCGACCGATTTCTTGTTCCGACCGGTTTTTCTTGTTCTGACCGAGTGGATGATAACCTGTATAGCCCGACCTCTGCTACAACTAATATGGATATTGACAAGACTCCAGCCGATGAGGAAGCTGACGACGCCGTCACCTCCAAAGCCAGTAAGTCTGCCTGATTCGAATTCATTAGGTCGACTGGTCGGTTTGTCAGTTATCCTTATGGCTTTCTCTATTTATTACAGTTCCACGAGACATTGTTGTGCTCCCAGATGATGAAGAGGAAGTACCGCTGAGAGGGAGGAGGAGGAAGGAGAAGGAACTGGGCGGGAAGGTGCCTGAAGTCTAGGTTCTTCGGTCGACTGTGACGCCTGGGACGACGGCCGAGCGCTTGACAGATCCGGCTCGAACCAATGTCACCTTCGTTGTTCCACTGTCGACTGATTGCCCCTCAGGATCAACTGCTCAGACTTCTGCTACGCCGATACAACTCTCTACTTCAGATCCGGTGACTACTTCGATTTCTCTGCCTTCATCACTTTTTACTGCATATCAAACTCCGGACGATCCACCGGCTGCTGCCAAGGAAGCTCTTCTTCAGTTGAATCTTGTGATGGGGCAAATGAAAGTGGTGCATGAGGCTAGTCAGGTAGCCTTCAACGCCGAAGCTGCTCTACAAGCCAATGTCTAGGTTAGTTGATTTTTCGATCGACCGTATTTCTTGTCTGATCACCCACTGGGGTGTGACTGTTTTGAAATTTGTATGTCTCTTTGTGTCGATTCAAGCTGAATCTTTGCACTAGTGGGGGCACGCTGAGTGCACCCACTGGGTGTAGTCCCCGAGACCATAGTTGACTACGGGCAGTCGACTGTGGTCTGAGAATAGGAACTTTTTGGGCAAGCCACGCCGAGTGGAACCAAAACCAGTGGGGGCACGCTGAGTGCACCCACTGGGTGTAGTCCCCGAGACCATAGTTGGCTGCGGGCAGTCGACGGTGGTCTGAGAATCTGAACCTCTCTTTTTTTACAACATCAGTGGGGGCATGCTAAGTGCACCCACTGGGTGTAGTCCCCGAGACTGCCATTGAATGTTTGATTCGGTGGTAGTCTTAGAGTAGTTATCATTGTGATGTCTTTTATCTCTGTCGACTGATATGGCTTTAACTGCAGAAATCTTGTGATCTTGGGGCTCAACTTTCTGCAATGAACAAACAACAAATCAGCCTCAACCTTGATCTAGAATTGGCCAAGAAGAATCCCAAGACCGCTCATGACGAAGTAGCCGCCATGGGAGGTAACCAATCGCTAACTGTATATCCCACTGCTGGCACTTTTCCTTTCCATTTTTTGAACCGAGTGACTCCACTCGAGCAGATGTACATAGTGAAAACTGCCAACTCCAAGCTCGTCTGAAGAATGTTGTTTCTTTAGCAAAAATGAAGCAGGCTTTGGAGAAGAAGGATCTAGATCTTGCTGCAGCACAGAAGGAGGCGCGCGATAAAACAGCACTTGCTAGCAAGAAGCTTGCTTCAGTCGACAAGTTAGAAGAAGGAAACTCCAAGCTGAAGACTGCTGTTTCTGACGCCAATCGGGAGGTCGAGCAACTGAAGAAGGACAAGGAGAAACTAACCGACGAGCTTGGGGGTCTCAAGGCCAAGAATGGCAAACTGGAGTCTTATCTGGGACAGCTTGCTGCAAAGCTGGTTTTGAAACTTGAAGGTACTGATTAATCTGTCTTATTTCTATCGACTGCCAAGTCTAATTATACCGTCGACTCACCATTCACTTGACTATGCAGAATTTTGCCAAGACTTTGAAGCAGAAACTGGGCGGGTCGAGACGGGTCTTGATCCCATAAACTGTCCAGTCAAGGATGATGTTGCGATGAACGTGCTGCGGTTGGAATCTCGTATGGACAGTGCGGTTGGTTATCTTGCCTGCCTGAAAGCTGCGATGACTCGGGTTGATGCTGAACTCTGGCCTCAGGCGGAACTGTCTCAAGACCTTGAGTCCCTGATGACTCGACTGAATCAAATCCCCGAGCGTGTGCAAGAATGGAAGAAGTCATCTGCTCACAGTGGTGCTGATGTCGCGTTGTCTTTGGTCCGAGTGCACTGCAAGGACGTCAAAGAAGACAAGCTGGCAGAACTCAAGGTTGCTAACATGAAGAGGCACACTTTCCAGGTTTTCATGGACACCTTCCTTGATGCCGCCACTCACATTGCAGACAACATTGACCTTGACAGTTTCCGTGACCCAGCCAGTCCTTCTCCTGATGCATGACCGAAAAAACATTATGCCTCACTTTTATTTGCCTCGGAATGCCGAGTGATTATGTAACCATTAAACTTCTTTGGGCTTGATGCTCGAATACTTTTGATCCGTCCTCCGGTACTTTAGGATTTATCCGAACTTGGTTTATTTCCGAATATGCTTGCATTTGCCTTCGAGTGGACTTTGTTCTTCGCTCGGAATAATCTGTGTGCTTGAGATGCAGCTCTGAGGTGGTGACTCCAGTCAACCTGCACTTCGTCGTCCTTGCGGATAGGGACAGAGCACGCATTGCAGTCGACCTGCACCTCGTCGTCCTTGCGGATAGGGATGGAGTGCACATTGTACTTGTGGCGTAGCTCCGAAGGAGAAGGTTGCAGTCGACCTGCACCTCATCGTCCTTGCGGATAGGGAACAAAAAATCAATCAGAGCACAAGGAGCCTTCTCATTATCTTTCCGTAAATAAAAACTATGGTCCTTGCAGATAGGGATGGAGCGCACATTGTACTTGTGGTGTAGCTCCGAAGGAGAAGGTTGTAGTCGACCTGCACCTCGTCGTCCTTGCGGATAGGGATGTTTTTCAAACTTAGGCGAGTACTGGACTGCAGCTAAGCCCCTGAGTGGGAGGGTTGCTCTCCATTCGGTAGGATTTTTTAAACTTAGGCGAGTACTAGACTGCAGCTAAGACCCCGAGTGGGAGGGTTGCTCTCCACTCGGTAGGATTTTTCAAACTTAGGCGAGTACTAGACTGCAGCTAAGCCCTTGAGTGGGAGGGTTGCTCTCCACTTGGTAGAATTTTGCAAACTTAGGCGAGTACTAGACTGCATCGAAGCCCCCGAGTGGGAGGGTTGCTCTCCACTC